>NW_027508182.1:0-300000 GCF_051348905.1 Ranitomeya variabilis | reverse complement strand
GTAGAGTGTAGCGTGTAGGGTGTAGAGTGTAGCATGTAGCGTGTAGGGTGTAGGGTGTAGAGTGTAGAGTGTAGCATGTAGCGTGTAGATTGTAGGGTGTACCGTGTAGGGTGTAGAGTGTAGCATGTAGGGTGTAGGGTGTAGAGTGAAGGGTGTAGCGTGTAGAGTGTAGCGTGTAGCGTGTACGGTGTAGGGTGTAGAGTGTAGGGTGTAGCGTGTAGCGTGTAGCTTGTAGGGTGTAGCGTGTAGCGTGTAGGCTGTAGCGTGTAGGGTATAGCATGTATCGTGTAGGGTGTAGGGTGTAGAGTGTAGCATGTAGCGTGTAGAGTGTAGGGTGTAGCGTGTAGGGTGTAGAGTGTAGCATGTAGGGTGTAGAGTGTAGCGTGTAGCGTGTAGCGTGTGTAGGGTGTAGGGTGTAGAGTGTAGCGTGTAGCGTGTAGGGTGTAGAGTGTAGGGTGTAGGGTGTAGAGTGTAGCGTGTAGGGTGTAGCGTGTAGGGTTTAGGGTGTAGGGTGTAGAGTGTAGGGTGTTGCGTGTAGGGTGTAGAGTGTAGCGTGTAGCGTGTAGGGTGTAGTGTGTAGAGTGTAGGGTGTAGCGTGTAGGGTGTAGAGTGTAGCGTGTAGGGTGTAGAGTGTAGCGTGTAGTGTGCAGGGTGTAGAGTGTAGCGTATAGCGTGTAGGGTGTAGGATGTAGAGTGTAGCGTGTAGGGTGTAGAGTGTAGCGTGTAGGGTGTAGCATGTAGCGTGTAGGGTGTATGGTGTAGAGTGTAGAGTGTAGCGTGTAGGGTGAAGCGTGTAGGGTGTAGGGTGTCGGGTATAGCGTGTAGGGTGTAGGGTGTAGAGTGTAGGGTGTAGCGTGTATGGTGTAGAGTGTAGCGTGTAGCGTGTAGAGTGTAGCGTGTAGGGTGTAGGGTGTAGCGTGTAGCGTGCAGAGTGTAGCGTGTAGGGTGTAGAGTGTAGCGTGTTGCGTGTAGGGTGTAGAGTGTAGCGTGTAGCGTGTAGAGTGTAGAGTGTAGTGTGTAGCGTGTAGAGTGTAGCGGGTAGGGTGTAGAGTGTAGCGAGTAGCGTGTAGGGTGTAGGGTGCAGAGTGTAGGGTGTAGCGTGTAGGGTGTAGAGTGTAGCGTGTAGGGTGTAGCGTGTAGGGTGTAGAGTGTAGCGTGTAGGGTGTAGCGTGTAGCGTGTAGTGTGCAGGGTGTAGAGTGTAGCGTATAGCGTGTAGGGTGTAGAGTGTAGGGTGTAGCATGTAGCGTGTAGAGTGTAGCGTGTAGGGTGTAGGGTGCAGCGTGTAGCGTGTACCGTGTAGTGTATAGAGTGCAGCGTGTAGGGTGTAGAGTGTAGCGTGTAGTGTGTAGCGTGTAGGGCGTAGCGTGTAGCGTGTACCGTGTAGCGTGTAGAGTGTAGTGTGTAGGGTGTAGAGTGTAGCGTGTAGGGTGTAGCGTGTAGCGTGTAGCGTGCAGGGTGTAGAGTGTAGCGTATAGCGTGTAGGGTGTAGAGTGTAGGGTGTAGCATGTAGCGTGTAGAGTGTAGCGTGTAGGGTGTAGGGTGCAGCGTGTAGCGTGTACCGTGTAGCGTATAGAGTGCAGCGTGTAGGGTGTAGAGTAGCGTGTAGTGTGTAGCGTGTAGGGTGTAGGGTGTAGCGTGTAGGGTGTAGAGTGTAGCGTGTAGGGTGTAGAGTGTAACATGTAGCGTGTAGGGTGTAGGGCGTAGCGTGTAGCGTGTACCGTGTAGCGTGTAGAGTGTAGTGTGTAGCGTGTAGCGTGTAGCGTGTATCATGTACCGTGTAGCGTGTAGCATGTAGAGTAGGGTGTAGGGTGTAGAGTGTAGCGTGTAGCGTGTAGTGTGTAGCGTGTAGAGTGTAAAGTGTAGCGTGTAGTGTGTAGTGTGTAGCGTGTAGCGCGTAGCGTGTAGAGTGTAGGGTATAGAGTGTAGCGTGTAGAGAGTAGGGAGTAGAGTGTAGAGTGTAGCGTGTAGGGTGTAGAGTGTAGCGAGTAGCGTGAAGTGTGTAGGGTGTAGGGTGTAGAATGTAGGGTGTAGCGTGTAGGGTGTAGAGTGTAGCGTGTAGGGTGTAGCGTGTAGCGTGCAGGGTGTAGAGTGTAGCGTATAGAGTGTAGGGTGTAGGGTGTAGAGTGTAGGGTGTAGCGTGTAGAGTGTAGCGTGTAGCGTGTAGGGTGTTGGGTGTACAGTGTGGGGTGTAGGGTGTAGCGTGTAGAGTGTAGTGTGTGGCGTGCAGGGCGTAGGGTGTAGCATGTAGGGTGTAGGGTGTAGAGTGTAGGGTGTAGCATGTAGGGTGTAACGTGTAGCGTGTAGGGTGTAGGGTGTAGAGTGTAGGGTGTAGCGTGTAGGGTGTAGCGTGTAGCGTGTAGCGTGTAGGGTGTAGGGTGTAGAGTGTAGGGTGTAGCGTGTAGGGTGTAGCATGTAGCGTGTAGCGTGTAGGTTGTAGGGTGTAGAGTGTAGGGTGTAGCGTGTAGGGTGTAGCGTGTATCGTGTAGCGTGTAGAGTGTAGCGTCTAGCGTGTAGCGTATAGTGTGTAGCTTGTAGCGTGTAGATTGTAGCGTGTAGGGTGTAGGGTGTACCGTGTAGGGTGTAGCGTGTAGCGTGTAGAGTGTAGCATGTAGGGTGTAGCAAGTAGCGTGTATTGTGTAGGGTGTAGAGTGTAGCATGTAGCGTGTAGAGTGTAGGGTGTAGAGTGTAGCGTGTAGGGTGTAGAGTGTAGCGTGTAGCGTGTAGGGTGTCACTTTTTCCTCTGATGAAGACGCTTGAGTAGTGTCGATACGCGTGGGGTAAAGGGCTTCCTTTGTTTTTTTCCCGAGGGACAGGACTTGGGTAACTTATCTTTACAACTGCTATGGAATTACACCTATTTACTTCATGCATGGCCTGGCATTTTTCCAAGCCTTAGGACAATGGATCCTGATTCTTTGTATTTCCACAAGGCGTCTGTATGCATACATTTATCCAAATAACTAGGATTTTGTAGTACTGCAGCATATCTATTTCCCTGATTACCTTTCTATAGGGGTCTGCTTTCATTTGCTTACCAACTGTGCGCACGCATGCTGTGTTGAACAAAATAGGATCCATGATGTATTTCTTCCAGATACTAGGCTGGAGTATATGTTTCCTGTCATAGTACTCAGGGGGTCACAGTTGGCAGTAAACAATAGGCTTCTTATATGTAGATTTGACTAAGATTGGTGTACCCGCATACCTAGCAATTTTTTCTCTCTGGTTATTTCTCCTGTCTCACATATGCTGTAAAGTATTAGCTTCCTTCATTCCCTCGGGTAAAATTACTTATGGCCTATTCAGCCATACTAGTGTTTTAAATGTTTTTAAATGCATGTTTTGCCTGGTTCTGTTTGTGGATTACTGTTTTTGTACAATAACATTGACTATTTAACGTGGATCCCATTGGTTTGCATATCCTTTTCTTTTTGTGTTTAGTGTGTAGTGTGTAGCTTAACCCTACACGCTACACGCTACACGCTACACTCTACACCCTACACGCTACACCCTACACTCTACACCGTACACTCTACACGCTACACGCTACACCCTACACCTTACACGCTACACGCTACACTCTACACCCTACACGCTACACTCTACACTCTACACGCTACACGCTACACTCTACACCCTACACTCTACACGCTACACGCTACACCCTACACTCTACACGCTACACTCTACACGCTACACGCTACATGCTACACTCTACACTCTACACCCTACACCCTACACGCTACACGCTATACTCTACACCCTACACGCTACACTCTACACGCTACACGCTACACTCTACACTCTACACGCTACACGCTACACTCTACACCCTACACGCAACACGCTACACTCTATACCCTACACGCTACACTCTGCACGCTACACGCTACACCCTACACGCTATACTCTGCACGCTACACCCTACACTCTACACCCTACACCCTACACGCTATACCCGACACCCTACACCCTACATGCTTCACCCTACACGCTACACTCTACACTCTACACCCTACACCCTACACGCTACATGCTACACCCTACACGCTACACTCTACACCCTACACTCTACACGCTACACACTACACGCTACACGCTACACCCTACACGCTACACGCTACACCCTACACGCTACACGTTACACTCTACACCCTACACCCTACACGCTACACGCTACACCCTACACGCTACACGTTACACTCTACACCCTACACGCTACACTCTACACCCTGCACCCTACACGCTACAATCTACACCCTACACCCTACACGCTACACGCTACACTCTACACCCTACACGTTACACCCTACACTCTACACCGTACACTCTACACGCTACACGCTACACTCTACACCCTACACCCTACACGCTACGCGCTACACTCTACACCCTACACGCTACACTCTACACTCTACATGCTACACGCTACACTCTACACGCTACACGCTACACCCTACACCCTACACGCTACACGCTACACTCTACAACCTACACCCTACACGCGCTACACGCTACACGCTACACTCTACACCCTACACGCTACACTCTACACCCTACACGCTACACCCTACACTCTACACGCAACATGCTACACTCTACACCCTACACCCTACACGATACATGCTACACCCTACACGCTACAGCCTACACGCTACACGCTACACTCTACACCCTACAAGCTACACGCTACACGCTACACCCTACACTCTACACCCTACACCCTACATGCTTCACCCTACACGCTACACTCTACACTCTACACGCTACACGTTACACTCTACACCCTACACGCTACACTCTACACCCTGCACCCTACACGCTACACACTACACGCTACACCCTACATGCTATACGCTACACAATACACGCTACACGTTACACTCTACACCCTACACTCTACACCCTACACTCTACACGCTACACTCTACACCCTACACTCTACACTCTACACCCTACACGCTACATGCTACAACCTACACGCTACACTCTACACCCTACACTCTACACGCTACACACTACACGCTACACCCTACACGCTACACGCTACACCCTACACGCTACACGTTACACTCTACACCCTACACCCTACACGCTACACGCTACACCCTACACGCTACACGTTACACTCTACACCCTACACGCTACACTCTACACCCTGCACCCTACACGCTACACCCTACATGCTATACGCTACACAATACACGCTACACGTTACACTCTACACCCTACACTCTACACCCTACACTCTACACGCTACACTCTACACCCTACACTCTACACTCTACACCCTACACCATACACGCTACACGCTACACTCTACACCCTGCACCCTACACGCTACACGCTACACCCTACACCCTACACGCTACAATCTACACCCTACACCCTACACGCTACACGCTACACCCTACACTCTACACCCTACACCCTACACGCTACACACTATACTGTACACCCTACACGCTACACCCTACACGCAACACGCTTACACTCTACACCCTACACGTTACACTCTGCACGCTACACGCTACACCCTACACCCTACACGCTACACTCTACACGCTACACTCTACACCATACACGCTACACCCTACACTCTACACCCTACACCCTACACGCTATACCCGACATCCTACACCCTGCATGCTTCACACTACACGCTACACTCTACACTATACACCCTACACCCTACACGCTACATGCTACACCCTACACGCTACACTCTACACCCTACACCCTACACGCTACACACTACACGCTACACGCTACACCCTACACACTACACGCTACACCCTACACGCTACACGTTACACTCTACACCCTGCACCCTACACGCTACACGCTACACCCTACACGCTACACGCTACACCCTACACACTACACGTTACACTCTACACCCTACACTCTACACCCTACACTCTACACGCTACACTCTACACCCTACACTCTGCACTCTACACCCTACACCCTACACGCTACACGCTACAATCTACACCCTACACGCTACACGCTACACCCTACACCCTACACCCTACACGCTACAATCTACACGCTACACGCTACACCCTATACGCTAGACGCTACACTCTACACGCTACAGGATACATGCTACACCCTACACACTACACCCTACACTCTACACCCTACACCCTACACGCTACACGCTACACCCTACACGCTACACCCTACACTCTACACCCTACACCCTACACGCTACACGCTACACCCTACACGCAACATGCTACACTCTACACCCTACACCCTACACGATACATGCTACACCCTACACGCTACAGCCTACACGCTACACGCTACACTCTACACCCTACAAGCTACACGCTACACGCTACACCCTACACTCTACACCCTACACCCTACATGCTTCACCCTACACGCTACACTCTACACTCTACACCCTACACCCTACACGCTACATGCTACAACCTACACGCTACACTCTACACCCTACACTCTACACGCTACACACTACACGCTACACCCTACACGCTACACGCTACACTCTACACGCTACACGTTACACTCTACACCCTACACCCTACACGCTACACGCTACACCCTACACGCTACACGTTACACTCTACACCCTACACGCTACACTCTACACCCTGCACCCTACACGCTACACGCTACACCCTACATGCTATACGCTACACAATACACGCTACACGTTACACTCTACACCCTACACTCTACACCCTACACTCTACACGCTACACTCTACACCCTACACTCTACACTCTACACCCTACACCATACACGCTACATGCTACACTCTACACCCTGCACCCTACACGCTACACGCTACACCCTACACCCTACACGCTACACTCTACACGCTACACTCTACACCATACACGCTACACCCTACACTCTACACCCTACACCCTACACGCTATACCCGACACCCTACACCCTGCATGCTTCACACTACACGCTACACTCTACACTATACACCCTACACCCTACACGCTACATGCTACACCCTACACGCTACACTCTACACCCTACACCCTACACGCTACACACTACACGCTACACGCTACACCCTACACACTACACGCTACACCCTACACGCTACACGTTACACTCTACACCCTGCACCCTACACGCTACACGCTACACCCTACACGCTACACGCTACACCCTACACACTACACGTTACACTCTACACCCTACACTCTACACCCTACACTCTACACGCTACACTCTACACCCTACACTCTACACGCTACACTCTACACCCTACACTCTGCACTCTACACCCTACACCCTACACGCTACACGCTACAATCTACACCCTACACGCTACACGCTACACCCTACACCCTACACCCTACACGCTACAATCTACACGCTACACGCTACACCCTATACGCTAGACGCTACACTCTACACGCTACAGGATACACGCTACACCCTACACACTACACCCTACACTCTACACCCTACACCCTACACGCTACACGCTACACGCTACACCCTACACGCTACACCCTACACTCTACACCCTACACCCTACACGCTACACGCTACACCCTACACGCTACACGTTACACTCTACACCCTACACCCTACACTCTACACCCTACACCCTACTCTCTACACGCTATATTCTACACCCTACACGCTACACTCTACACCCTACACGCTACACGCTACACTCTACACCCTAGACGCTACACTCTATACCCTACACTCTACACGCTACACCCTGCACCCTACACTCTGCATGCTACACCCTACACCCTACTCTCTACATGCTACACGCTACACGCTACATGCTACACGCTACATGCTACACGCTACACCCTACACGCTACACGCTACACACTACACGCTACACCCTACACCCTACACCCTACACCCTACACGCTACACCCTACACCCTACACCCTACACGCTACACGCTACATTCTACACCTACACGCTACACCCTACACTCTACACCCTACACGCTACACCCTACACTCTACACCCTACATGCTATACGCTACACTCTACACCCTGCACGCTACACGCTACACCCTACATGCTACACTCTACACCCTACACGCTACACCCTACACTCTACACCCTACACCCTACACGCTACACGCTACACTCCACACCCTACATGCTACACGCTACATCCTACACGCTACACATTACACTCTAAACCCTACACTCTACATCCTACACCCTACACTCTACACCCTACACGCTACACTCTACACTCTACACCCTACACCCTACATGCTACACGCTACACGCTACACCCTACAAGCTAAACGCTACAAACTACACGCTACATATTACACTCTACACCCTAGCGTGTAGCGTGTAGGGTGTAGAGTGTAGCGTGTAGCATGTAGCGTGTAGGGTGTAGGGTGTAGAGTGTAGCATGTAGCGTGTAGGGTGTAGAGTGTAGCGTGTAGGGTGTAGAGTGTAGCATGTAGCGTGTAGGGTGTAGGGTGTAGAGTGTAGAGTGTAGCATGTAGCGTGTAGATTGTAGGGTGTACCGTGTAGGGTGTAGAGTGTAGCATGTAGGGTGTAGGGTGTAGAGTGAAGGGTGTAGCGTGTAGAGTGTAGCGTGTAGCGTGTACGGTGTAGGGTGTAGAGTGTAGGGTGTAGCGTGTAGCGTGTAGCTTGTAGGGTGTAGCGTGTAGCGTGTAGGCTGTAGCGTGTAGGGTATAGCATGTATCGTGTAGGGTGTAGGGTGTAGAGTGTAGCATGTAGCGTGTAGAGTGTAGGGTGTAGCGTGTAGGGTGTAGAGTGTAGCATGTAGGGTGTAGAGTGTAGCGTGTAGCGTGTAGCGTGTGTAGGGTGTAGGGTGTAGAGTGTAGCGTGTAGCGTGTAGGGTGTAGAGTGTAGGGTGTAGGGTGTAGAGTGTAGCGTGTAGGGTGTAGCGTGTAGGGTTTAGGGTGTAGGGTGTAGAGTGTGGGGTGTTGCGTGTAGGGTGTAGAGTGTAGCGTGTAGCGTGTAGGGTGTAGTGTGTAGAGTGTAGGGTGTAGCGTGTAGGGTGTAGAGTGTAGCGTGTAGGGTGTAGAGTGTAGCGTGTAGTGTGCAGTGTGTAGAGTGTAGCGTGTAGGGTGTAGAGTGTAGCATGTAGCGTGTAGGGTGTAGGGTGTAGAGTGTAGAGTGTAGCATGTAGCATGTAGATTGTAGGGTGTACCGTGTAGGGTGTAGAGTGTAGCATGTAGGGTGTAGGATGTAGAGTGAAGGGTGTAGCGTGTAGAGTGTAGCGTGTAGCGTGTACGGTGTAGGGTGTAGAGTGTAGGGTGTAGCGTGTAGCGTGTAGCTTGTAGGGTGTAGAGTGTAGCGTGTAGCGTGTAGGCTGTAGCGTGTAGGGTGTAGCATGTATCGTGTAGGGTGTAGAGTGTAGCATGTAGCGTGTAGAGTGTAGGGTGTAGCGTGTAGCGTGTGTAGGGTGTAGGGTGTAGAGTGTAGCGTGTAGCGTGTAGGGTGTAGAGTGTAGGGTGTAGGGTGTAGAGTGTAGCGTATAGCGTGTAGGGTGTAGGATGTAGAGTGTAGCGTGTAGGGTGTAGAGTGTAGCGTGTAGAGTGTAGCATGTAGCGTGTAGGGTGTAGAGTGTAGAGTGTAGCGTGTAGGGTGAAGCATGTAGGGTGTAGGGTGTCGGGTATAGCGTGTAGGGTGTAGGGTGTAGAGTGTAGGGTGTAGCGTGTATGGTGTAGAGTGTAGCGTGTAGCGTGTAGAGTGTAGCGTGTAGGGTGTAGGGTGTAGCGTGTAGCATGCAGAGTGTAGCGTGTAGGGTGTAGAGTGTAGCGTGTTGCGTGTAGGGTGTAGAGTGTAGCGTGTAGCGTGTAGAGTGTAGAGTGTAGAGTGTAGCGTGTAGAGTGTAGCGGGTAGGGTGTAGAGTGTAGCGAGTAGCGTGTAGGGTGTAGGGTGTAGAGTGTAGGGTGTAGCGTGTAGGGTGAAGAGTGTAGCGTGTAGGGGGTAGGGTGTAGGGTGTAGAGTGTAGCGTGTAGGGTGTAGCGTGTAGCATGTAGCGTGTAGCGTGTAGCATGTAGAGTGTAGCGTGTAGGGTGTAGAGTGTAGCGTGTAGGGTGTAGC
Source organism: Ranitomeya variabilis (assembly GCF_051348905.1). Lineage (NCBI taxonomy): Eukaryota > Metazoa > Chordata > Amphibia > Anura > Dendrobatidae > Ranitomeya > Ranitomeya variabilis. The sequence goes on along the minus strand of NW_027508182.1, from coordinate 289,925 downwards.
GTGTAGCGTGTAGCGTGCAGTGTGTAGAGTGTAGCGTATAGCGTGTAGGGTGTAGAGTGTAGGGTGTAGCATGTAGCGTGTAGAGTGTAGCGTGTAGGGTGTAGGGTGTACAGTGTAGGGTGTAGCGTGTAGCATGTAGGGTGTAGGGTGTAGCGTGTACCGTGTAGCGTATAGAGTGCAGCGTGTAGGGTGTAGAGTGTAGCGTGTAGTGTGTAGCGTGTAGGGTGTAGGGTGTAGCGTGTAGGGTGTAGAGTGTAGCGTGTAGGGTGTAGAGTGTAACATGTAGCGTGTAGGGTGTAGGGCGTAGCGTGTAGCGTGTACCGTGTAGCGTATAGAGTGTAGTGTGTAGGGTGTAGAGTGTAGCGTGTAGGGTGTAGAGTGTAGCGTGTAGCGTGTAGCGTGTAGCGTGTAGAGTGTAGTGTGTAGGGTGTAGCGTGTAGAGTGTAGTGTGTGGCGTGCAGGGCGTAGGGTGTAGCGTGTAGGGTGTAGAGTGTAGGGTGTAGCATGTAGGGTGTAGGGTGTAGGGTGTAGCGTGTAGGGTGTAGAGTGTAGCGTGTAGGGTGTACGGTGTAGAGTGTAGGGTATAAGCTGTAGCGTTTAGCGTGTAGAGTATCGTGTAGCGTGTAGCGTGTAGCGTGTAGGGTGTAGAGTGTAGAGTGTAGCGTGTAGCGTGTAGCGTGTAGCGTGTAGGGTGTAGGGTGTAGCGTGTAGGGTGTAGCATGTAGCGTGTAGCGTGTAGCATGTAGAGTAGGGTGTAGGGTGTAGGGTGTAGAGTGTAGCGTGCAGGGTGTAGGGTGTACAGTGTAGGGTGTAGGGTGTAGCGTGTAGCGTGTAGAGTGTAGGGATTAGGGTGTAGGGTGTAGCGTGTAGGGTGTAGATTGTAGCGTGTAGCGTGTAGCGTGTAGGGTGTAGCGTGTAGCGTGTAGGGTGTAGCGTGTATCATGTACCGTGTAGCGTGTAGCATGTAGAGTAGGGTGTAGGGTGTAGAGTGTAGCATGTAGGGTGTAGGGTGTAGAGTGTAGGGTGTAGCATGTAGGGTGTAGGGTGTAGGGTGTAGCGTGCAGGGGGTAGAGTGTAGCGTGTAGGGTGTACAGTGTAGAGTGTAGGGTATAAGCTGTAGCGTTTAGCGTGTAGAGTGTAGCGTGTAGCGTGTAGCGTGTAGGGTGTAGAGTGTAGGGTGTAGAGTGTAGCGTGTAGCGTGTAGCGTGTAGGGTGTAGGGTGAAGCGTGTAGGGTGTAGCATGTAGCGTGTAGCGTGTAGCATGTAGAGTAGGGTGTAGGGTGTAGGGTGTAGAGTGTAGTGTGTAGAGTGTGGAGTGTAGCGTGTAGAGTGTAAAGTGTAGCGTGTAGGGTGTAGCGTGTAGTGTGTAGCGTGTAGCGCGTAGCGTGTAGAGTGTAGGGTATAGAGTGTAGCGTGTAAAGAGTAGGGAGCAGAGTGTAGAGTGTAGCGTGCAGAGTGTAGGGTGTACAGTGTAGGGTGCAGGGTGTAGCGTGTAGCATGTAGAGTGTAGGGAGTAGGGTGTAGGGTGTAGCGTGTAGGGTGTAGAGTGTAGCGTGTAGCGTGTAGCGTGTAGGGTGTAGCGTGTAGCGTGTAGGGTGTAGCGTGTATCATGTACCGTGTAGCGTGTAGCATGTAGAGTAGGGTGTAGGGTGTAGAGTGTAGCGTGTAGGGTGTAGGGTGTAGAGTGTAGGGTGTAGCATGTAGGGTGTAGGGTGTAGGGTGTAGCGTGTAGGGTGTAGAGTGTAGCGTGTAGGGTGTACGGTGTAGAGTGTAGGGTATAAGCTGTAGCGTTTAGCGTGTAGAGTGTAGCGTGTAGCGTGTAGCGTGTAGGGTGTAGAGTGTAGGGTGTAGAGTGTAGCGTGTAGCGTGTAGCGTGTAGGGTGTAGGGTGAAGCGTGTAGGGTGTAGCATGTAGCGTGTAGCGTGTAGCATGTAGAGTAGGGTGTAGGGTGTAGGGTGTGGAGTGTAGCGTGTAGAGTGTAAAGTGTAGCGTGTAGGGTGTAGCGTGTAGTGTGTAGCGTGTAGCGCGTAGCGTGTAGAGTGTAGGGTATAGAGTGTAGCGTGTAGAGGGTAGGGAGCAGAGTGTAGAGTGTAGCGTGTAGGGTGTACAGTGTAGGGTGTAGGGTGTAGCGTGTAGCGTGTAGAGTGTAGGGAGAAGGGTGTAGGGTGTAGCGTGTAGGGTGTGGAGTGTAGGGAGAAGGGTGTAGGGTGTAGCGTGTAGCGTGTAGAGTGTAGGGAGAAGGGTGTAGGGTGTAGCGTGTAGGGTGTAGCGTGTAGCGAGTAGGGTGTAGCGTGTATCATGTACCGTGTAGCGTGTAGCATGTAGAGTAGGGTATAGGGTGTAGAGTGTAGCGTGTATCGTGTAGTGTGTAGCGTGTAGAGTGTAAAGTGTAGCGTGTAGTGTGTAGTGTGTAGCGTGTAGCGCGTAGCGTGTAGAGTGTAGGGTATAGAGTGTAGCGTGTAGAGAGTAGGGAGTAGAGTGTAGAGTGTAGCGTGTAGGGTGTAGAGTGTAGCGAGTAGCGTGTAGTGTGTAGGGTGTAGGGTGTAGAGTGTAGGGTGTAGCGTGTAGGGTGTAGAGTGTAGCGTGTAGGGTGTAGCGTGTAGCGTGCAGGTGTAGAGTGTAGCGTATAGCGTGTAGGGTGTAGGGTGTAGAGTGTAGGGTGTAGCGTGTAGAGTGTAGCGTGTAGCGTGTAGGGTGTAGGGTGTACAGTGTAGGGTGTAGGGTGTAGCGTGTAGAGTGTAGTGTGTGGCGTGCAGGGCATAGGGTGTAGCGTGTAGGGTGTAGGGTGTAGAGTGTAGGGTGTAGCATGTAGGGTGTAGGGTGTAGGGTGTTGCGTGTAGGGTGTAGAGTGTAGCATGTAGGGTGTACGGTGTAGAGTGTAGGGTATAAGCTGTAGCGTTTAGCGTGTAGAGTGTAGCGTGTAGCGTGTAGGGTGTAGGGTGTAGAGTGTAGCGTGTAGGGTGTAGAGTGTAGAGTGTAGAGAGTAGGGTGTAGGGTGTAGAGTGTAGGGTGTAGGGTGTAGAGTGTAACGTGTAGCGTGTAGGGTGTAGCGTGTAGGGTGTAGAGTGTAGGGTGTAGCGTGTAGGGTGTAGCGTGTAGCGTGTAGGGTGTAGGGTGTAGAGTGTAGGGTGTAGCGTGTAGGGTGTAGCGTGTAGCGTGTAGCGTGTTGGTTGTAGGGTGTAGAGTGTAGGGTGTAGCGTGTAGGGTGTAGCGTGTAGCGTGTAGCGTGTAGAGTGTAGCGTCTAGCGTGTAGCGTATAGTGTGTAGCGTGTAGATTGTAGCGTGTAGGGTGTAGGGTGTAGGGTGTACCGTGTAGGGTGTAGCGTGTAGCGTGTAGCGTGTAGCGCGTAGCGTGTAGAGTGTAGGGTATAGAGTGTAGCGTGTAGAGAGTAGGGAGCAGAGTGTAGAGTGTAGCATGTAGGGTGTAGGGTGTACAGTGTAGGGTGTAGGGTGTAGCGTGTAGCGTGTAGAGTGTAGGGAGTAGGCTGTAGGGTGTAGCGTGTAGGGTGTGGAGTGTAGCGTGTAGCGTGTAGGGTGTAGCGTGTAGCGTGTAGGGTGTAGCGTGTATCATGTACCGTGTAGCGTGTAGCATGTAGAGTAGGGTATAGGGTGTAGAGTGTAGCGTGTAGCGTGTAGTGTGTAGCGTGTAGAGTGTAAAGTGTAGCGTGTAGTGTGTAGTGTGTAGCGTGTAGCGCGTAGCGTGTAGAGTGTAGGGTATAGAGTGTAGCGTGTAGAGAGTAGGGAGTAGAGTGTAGAGTGTAGCGTGTAGGGTGTAGAGTGTAGCGAGTAGCATGTAGTGTGCAGGGTGTAGAGTGTAGGGTGTAGCGTGTAGGGTGTAGAGTGTAGCGTGTAGGGTGTAGCGTGTAGCGTGCAGGGTGTAGAGTGTAGCGTATAGCGTGTAGGGTGTAGGGTGTAGAGTGTAGGGTGTAGCGTGTAGAGTGTAGCGTGTAGCGTGTAGGGTGTAGGGTGTACAGTGTAGGGTGTAGGGTGTAGCGTGTAGAGTTTAGTGTGTGGCGTGCAGGGCATAGGGTGTAGCGTGTAGGGTGTAGAGTGTAGGGTGTAGCATGTAGGGTGTAGGGTGTAGGGTGTAGCGTGTAGGATGTAGAGTGTAGCATGTAGGGTGTACGGTGTAGAGTGTAGGGTATAAGCTGTAGCGTTTAGCGTGTAGAGTGTAGCGTGTAGCGTGTAGGGTGTAGCGTGTAGGGTGTAGAGTGTAGGGTGCAGCGTGTAGGGTGTATGGTGTAGCGTGTAGCGTGTAGGGTGTAGGGTGTAGAGTGTAGGGTGTAGCGTGTAGGGTGTAGCGTGTAGCGTGTAGCGTGTAGGGTGTAGGGTGTTGAGTGTAGGATGTAGCGTGTAGGGTGTAGCGTGTATCGTGTAGCGTGTAGAGTGTAGCGTCTAGCGTGTAGCGTATAGTGTGTAGCGTGTAGCGTGTAGATTGTAGCGTGTAGGGTGTAGGGTGTAGGGTGTAGCGTGTAGCGTGTAGGGTGTAGGGTGTAGGGTGTAGCGTGTAGCGTGTAGCGTGTAGAGTGTAGCATGTAGGGTGTAGCAAGTAGCGTGTACCGTGTAGGGTGTAGCGTGTAGCGTGTAGCGTGTAGAGTGTAGCATGTAGGGTGTAGCAAGTAGCGTGTATTGTGTAGGGTGTAGAGTGTAGCGTGTAGCGTGTAGGGTGTCAATTTTTCCTCTGATGAAGACGCTTGAGTAGCGTCGATACGCGTGGGGTTCAGGGCTTCCTTTGTTTTTTTCCCGAGGGACAGGACTTGGGTAACTTATCTTTACAACTGCTATGGAATTACACCTATTTACTTCATGCATGGCCTGACATTTTTCCAAGCCTTAGGACAATGGATCCTGATTCTTTGTATTTCCACAAGGCGTCTGTATGCATACATTTATCCAAATAACTAGGATTTTGTAGTACTGCAGCATACCTATTTCCCTGATTACCTTTCTATAGGGGTCTGCTTTCATTTGCTTACCAACTGTGCGCACGCATGCTGTGTTGAACAAAATAGGATCCATGATGTATTTCTTCCAGATACTAGGCTGGAGTATATGTTTCCTGTCATAGTACTCAGGGGGTCACAGTTGGCAGTAAACAATAGGCTTCTTATATGTAGATTTGACTAAGATTGGTGTACCCGCATACCTAGCAATTTTTTCTCTCTGGTTATTTCTCCTGTCTCACATATGCTGTAAAGTATTAGCTTCGTTCATTCCCTCGGGTAAAATTACTTATGGCCTATTCAGCCATACTAGTGTTTTAAATGTTTTTAAATGTATGTTTTGCCTGGTTCTGTTTGTGGATTACTATTATTGTACAATAAAATTGACTATTTAACGTGGATCCCATTGGTTTGCATATCCTTTTCTTTTTGTGTTTAGTGTGTAGTGTGTAGCTTAACCCTACACGCTACACGCTACACGCTACACTCTACACCCTACACGCTACACCCTACACTCTACACCGTACACTCTACACGCTACACGCTACACTCTACACCCTACACCCTAAACGCTACACGCTACACTCTACACCCTACACGCTACACTCTACACTCTACACGCTACACGCTACACTCTACACCCTACACTCTACACGCTACACGCTACACGCTACACCCTACACTCTACACGCTACACGCTACACTCTACACGCTACACGCTACATGCTACACTCTACACTCTACACCCTACACCCTACACGCTACACGCTATACTCTACACCCTACACTCTACACGCTACACGCTACACTCTACACTCTACACGCTACACGCTACACTCTACACCCTACATGCAACACGCTACACTCTATACCCTACACGCTACACTCTGCACGCTACACGCTACACCCTACACGCTATACTCTGCACGCTACACGCTACACTCTACACCATACACGCTACACCCTACACTCTACACCCTACACCCTACACGCTATACCCGACACCCTACACCCTACATGCTTCACCCTAAACGCTACACTCTACACTCTACACCCTACACCCTACACGCTACATGCTACAACCTACACGCTACACTCTACACCATACACTCTACACGCTACACACTACACGCTACACGCTACACCCTACACGCTACACACTACACCCTACACGCTACACGTTACACTCTACACCCTACACGCTACACTCTACACCCTGCACCCTACACGCTACAATCTACACCCTACACCCTACACGCTACACGCTACACGCTACACTCTACACCCTACACGCTACACCCTACACTCTACACCGTACACTACACGCTACACGCTACACTCTACACCCTACACCCTACACGCTACGCGCTACACTCTACACCCTACACGCTACACTCTAAACTCTACATGCTACACGCTACACTCTACACTCTACACGCTACACGCTACACCCTACACCCTACACGCTACACGCTACACTCTACAACCTACACGCTACACTCCACACGCAACACGCTACACTCTACACCTTACACTCTACACGCTACACGCTACACTCTACACCCTACACTCTACACGCTACACGCTACACTGTACACCCTACACGCTACACACTATACTCTACACCCTACACGCTACACTCTACACGCTACACGCTACACGCTACACTCTACACCCTACACCCTACACGCTACACACTACACGCTACACGCTACACCATACACGCTACACGCTACACCCTACACGCTACATGTTACACTCTACACCCTGCACCCTACACGCTACACGCTACACCCTACACGCTACACGCTACACCCTACACACTACACGTTACACTCTACACCCTACACTCTACACCCTACACTCTACACGCTACACTCTACACCCTACACTCTGCACTCTACACCCTACACCCTACACACTACACGCTACACTCTACACCCTACACGCTACACGCTACACCCTACACCCTACACCCTACACGCTACAATCTACACGCTACACGCTACACCCTATATGCTAGACGCTACACTCTACACGCTACACGATACACGCTACACCCTACACGCTACACCCTACACTCTACACCCTACACCCTACACGCTACACCCTACACGCTACACCCTACACTCTACACCCTACACCCTACTCTCTACACGCTATATTCTACACCCTACACGCTACACTCTACACCCTACACGCTACACGCTACACTCTACACCCTAGACGCTACACTCTATACCCTACACTCTACACGCTACACCCTACACCCTACACTCTACATGCTACACCCTACACCCTACACTCTACATGCTACACGCTACATGCTACACGCTACACCCTACACGCTACACGCTACACACTACATGCTACACCCTACACCCTACACGCTACACGCTACACTCTACACCCTACACGCTACACCCTACACCCTACACCCTACACGCTACACGCTACACTCTACACCCTACACGCTACACCCTACACTCTACACCCTACACGCTACACCCTACACTCTACACCCTACACGCTATACGCTACACTCTACACCCTGCACGCTACACGCTACACCCTACACGCTACACTCTACACCCTACACGCTACACCCTACACTCTACACCCTACACGCTACACGCTACACTCTTCACCCTACACGCTACACCCTACACTCCACACCCTACACCCTACATGCTACACGCTACACCCTACACGCTACACATTACACTCTAAACCCTACACTCTACATCCTACACCCTACACTCTACACCCTACACGCTACACTCTACACTCTACACCCTACACCCTACATGCTACACGCTACACGCTACACTCTACACCCTACATGCTACACGCTACACCCTACAAGCTAAACGCTACAAACTACACGCTACATATTACACTCTACACCCTAGCGTGTAGCGTGTAGGGTGTAAAGTGTAACGTGTAGCATGTAGCGTGTAGGGTGTATGGTGTAGAGTGTAGCATGTAGCGTGTAGGGTGTAGAGTGTAGCGTGTAGGGTGTAGAGTGTAGCATGTAGCGTGTAGGGTGTAGGGTGTAGAGTGTAGAGTGTAGCATGTAGCGTGTAGATTGTAGGGTGTACCGTGTAGGGTGTAGAGTGTAGCATGTAGGGTGTAGGGTGTAGAGTGAAGGGTGTAGCGTGTAGAGTGTAGCGTGTAGCGTGTACGGTGTAGGGTGTAGAGTGTAGGGTGTAGCGTGTAGCGTGTAGCTTGTAGGGTGTAGAGTGTAGCGTGTAGCGTGTAGGCTGTAGCGTGTAGGGTGTAGCATGTATCGTGTAGGGTGTAGAGTGTAGCATGTAGCGTGTAGAGTGTAGGGTGTAGCGTGTAGCGTGTGTAGGGTGTAGGGTGTAGAGTGTAGCGTGTAGCGTGTAGGGTGTAGAGTGTAGGGTGTAGGGTGTAGAGTGTAGCGTGTAGGGTGTAGCGTGTAGGATTTAGGGTGTAGGGTGTAGAGTGTAGCGTGTTGCGTGTAGGGTGTAGAGTGTAGCGTGTAGGGTGTAGCGTGTAGAGTGTAGCGTGTAGCGTGTAGGGTGGAGAGTGTAGAGTGTAGGGTGTAGCGTGTAGGGTGTAGAGTGTAGCGTGTAGGGTGTAGAGTGTAGCGTGTAGCGTGCAGGGTGTAGAGTGTAGCGTATAGCGTGTAGGGTGTAGGATGTAGAGTGTAGCGTGTAGGGTGTAGAGTGTAGCGTGTAGAGTGTAGCATGTAGCGTGTAGGGTGTAGAGTGTAGAGTGTAGCGTGTAGGGTGAAGCATGTAGGGTGTAGGGTGTCGGGTATAGCGTGTAGGGTGTAGGGTGTAGAGTGTAGGGTGTAGCGTGTATGGTGTAGAGTGTAGCGTGTAGCGTGTAGAGTGTAGCGTGTAGGGTGTAGGGTGTAGCGTGTAGCGTGCAGAGTGTAGCGTGTAGGGTGTAGGGTGTAGAGTGTAGCGTGTAGCGTGTAGCGTGGAGGGTTAAGCTACACACTACACACTAAACACAAAAAGAAAAGGATATGCAAACCAATGGGATCATCGTGAAATAGTCAATTTTATTGTACAAAAATAGTAATCCACAAACAGAACCAGGCAAAACATACATTTAAAAACATTTAAAACACTAGTATGGCTGAATAGGCCATAAGTAATTTTACCCGAGGGAATGAAGGAAGCTAATACTTTACAGCATATGTGAGACAGGAGAAATAACCAGAGAGAAAAAATTGCTAGGTATGCGGGTACACCAATCTTAGTCAAATCTACATATAAGAAGCCTATTGTTTACTGCCAACTGTGACCCCCTGAGTACTATGACAGGAAACATATACTCCAGCCTAGTATCTGGAAGAAATACATCATGGATCCTATTTTGTTCAACACAGCATGCGTGCGCACAGTTGGTAAGCAAATGAAAGCAGACCCCTATAGAAAGGTAATCATGGAAATAGATATGCTGCAGTACTACAAAATCCTAGTTATTTGGATAAATGTATGCATACAGACGCCTTGTGGAAATACAAAGAATCAGGATCCATTGTCTTAAGGCTTGGAAAAATGCCAGGCCATGCATGAAGTAAATAGGTGTAATTCCATAGCAGTTGTAAAGATAAGTTACCCAAGTCCTGTCCCTCGGGAAAAAAACAAAGGAAGCCCTGAACCCCACGCGTATCGACGCTACTCAAGCGTCTTCATCAGAGGAAAAAGTGACACCCTACACGCTACACTCTACACCCTACACAATACACGCTACTTGCTACACCCTACATGCTACACTCTACACGCTACACGCTACACGCTACACCCTACACGGAACACGCTACTTGCTACACCCTACATGCTACACTCTACACGCGTGTAGGGTGTAGAGTGTAGCGTGTAGGGTGTAGCGTGTAGCGTGCAGGGTGTAGAGTGTAGCGTATAGCATGTAGGGTGTAGAGTGTAGGGTGTAGCGTGTAGGGTGTAGAGTGTAGGGTGTAGCGTGTAGGGTGTAGAATGTAGCGTGTAGCGTGTAGGGTGTAGGGTGTAGGGTGTAGCGTGTAGGGTGTAGAGTGTAGCGTGTAGCGTGTAGGGTGTAGGGTGTAGGGTGTAGCGTGTAGTGTGTAGCGTGTAGCGTGTAGGGTGTAGCGTGTAGCATGTAGCGTGTAGCATGTAGCGTGTAGCGTGTAGCATGTAGAGAGTAGGGTGTAGGGTGTAGGGTGTAGCATGCAGAGTGTAGGGTGTAGGGTGTAGCGTGTAGAGTGTAGGGTATAGAGTGTAGCGTCTAGGGTGTAGAGTGTAGCGTGTAGCGTGTAGGGTGTAGAGTGTAGCGTGTAGGGTGTAGAATATAGCGTGTAGAGAGTAGGGTGTAGGGTGTAGAGTGTAGGGTGTAGGGTGTAGAGTGTAACGTGTAGCGTGTAGGGTGTAGCGTGTAGCGTGTAGGGTGTAGGGTGTAGAGTGTAGGGTGTAGCGTGTAGGGTGTAGTGTGTAGCGTGTAGGGTGTAGGGTGTAGAGTGTAGGGTGTAGTGTGTAGGGTGTAGCGTGTATCCTGTAGCATGTAGAGTGTAGCGTCTAGCGTATAGGGTGTAGCGTGTAGCGTGTAGATTGTAGCGTGTAGGGTGTAGGGTGTAGGGTGTAGCGTGTAGCGTGTAGGGTGTAGATTGTAGCGTGTAGCGTGTAGGGTGTAGGGTGTAGAGTGCAGAGTGTAGGGTGTAGAGTGTAGCGTGTAGAGTGTAGGGTGTAGAGTGTAGGGTGTAGAGTGTAACGTGTAGTGTGTAGGGTGTAGCGTGTAGCGTGTAGGGTGTAGCGTGTAGCGTGTAGGGTGCAGGGTGTAGAGTGTAACGTGTAGCGTGTAGGGTGTAGCGTGTAGTGTGTAGGGTGTAGCGTGTAGCGTGTAGTGTGTAGCGTGTAGGGTGTAGGGTGTAGAGTGTAGCGTGTAGGGTGTAGCATGTAGCGTGTAGGGTGTAGGGTGTATAGTGTAGAGTGTAGCGTGTAGTGTGAAGCATGCAGGGTGTAGGGTGTCGGGTATAGCGTGTAGGGTGTAGGGTGTAGAGTGTAGGGTGTAGCGTGTATGGTGTAGAGTGTAGCGTGTAGAGTGTAGCGTGTAGGGTGTAGGGTGTAGCGTGTAGCGTGCAGAGTGTAGCGTGTAGGGTGTAGAGTGTAAGCGTGTTGCGTGTAGGGTGTAGCGTGTAGGGTGTAGAGTATAGTGTGTAGCGCGTAGGGTGTAGGGTGTAGAGTGTAGGGTGTGGCGTGTAGCGTGTAGGGTGTAGGGTGTAGATTGTAGCGTGTAGGGTGTAGGGTGTAGCGTGTAGCGTGTAGGGTGCAGGGTGTAGAGTGTAGCGTGTAGCGTGTATGGTGTAGGGTGTAGAGTGTAGAGTGTAGGGTGTAGAGTGTAGCGTGTAGAGTGTAGGGTGTAGAGTGTAGGGTGTAGAGTGTAACGTGTAGCGTGTATTGTGTAGCGTATAGCATGTAGGGTGTAGCGTGTAGCGTGTAGGGTGCAGGGTGTAGAGTGTAGCGTGTAGGGTGTAGAGTGTAATGTGTAGCGTGTAGGGTGTAGCGTGTAGCGTGTAGGGTGTAGGGTGTAGAGTGTAACGTGTAGCGTGTAGAGTGTAGCGTGTAGGGTGTAGCGTGTAGTGTGTAGCGTGTAGAGTGTAGGGTGTAGAGTGTAGCGTGTAGGTTGTAGCATGTAGCGTGTAGGGTGTAGGGTGTAGAGTGTAGAGTGTAGCGTGTAGGGTGAAGCATGTAGGGTGTAGGGTGTAGAGTGTAGGGTGTAGCGTGTAGCGTGTAGCTTGTAGGGTGTAGAGTGTAGCGTGTAGCGTGTAGGCTGTAGCGTGTAGGGTGTAGCATGTATCGTGTAGGGTGTAGGGTGTAGAGTGTAGCATGTTGCGTGTAGGGTGTAGCGTGTAGCGTGTAGGGTGTAGGGTGTAGAGTGTAGGGTGTAGCGTGTAGGGTGTAGCGTGTAGCGTGTAGGGTGTAGGGTGTAGAGTGTAGGGTGTAGTGTGTAGGGTGTAGCATGTATCCTGTAGCGTGTAGAGTGTAGCGTCTAGCGTATAGGGTGTAGCGTGTAGCGTGTAGATTGTAGCGTGTAGGGTGTAGGGTGTAGAGTGTAGCGTGTAGCGTGTAGGGTGTAGATTGTAGCGTGTAGCGTGTAGGGTGTAGGGTGTAGAGTGCAGAGTGTAGGGTGTAGAGTGTAGCGTGTAGAGTGTAGGGTGTAGAGTGTAGGGTGTAGAGTGTAACGTGTAGTGTGTAGGGTGTAGCGTGTAGCGTGTAGGGTGTAGCGTGTAGCGTGTAGGGTGCAGGGTGTAGAGTGTAACGTGTAGCGTGTAGGGTGTAGCGTGTAGTGTGTAGGGTGTAGCGTGTAGCGTGTAGTGTGTAGCGTGTAGGGTGTAGGGTGTAGAGTGTAGCGTGTAGGATGTAGCATGTAGCGTGTAGGGTGTAGGGTGTATAGTGTAGAGTGTAGCGTGTAGTGTGAAGCATGCAGGGTGTAGGGTGTCGGGTATAGCGTGTAGGGTGTAGGGTGTAGAGTGTAGGGTGTAGCGTGTATGGTGTAGAGTGTAGCGTGTAGCGTGTAGAGTGTAGCGTGTAGGGTGTAGAGTATAGCGTGTAGCGTGTAGGGTGTAGGGTGTAGAGTGTAGAGTGTAGCATGTAGCGTGTAGGGTGTAGGGTGTAGAGTGTAGGGTGTAGCGTGTATGGTGTAGAGTGTAGCGTGTAGAGTGTAGCGTGTAGGGTGTAGGGTGTAGCGTGTAGCGTGCAGTGTAACGTGTAGGGTGTAGAGTGTAAGCGTGTTGCGTGTAGGGTGTAGCGTGTAGGGTGTAGAGTATAGTGTGTAGCGTGTAGGGTGTAGGGTGTAGAGTGTAGGGTGTAGCGTGTAGCGTGTAGGGTGTAGGGTGTAGATTGTAGCGTGTAGGGTGTAGCGTGTAGCGTGTAGGGTGCAGGGTGTAGAGTGTAGCGTGTAGCGTGTATGGTGTAGGGTGTAGAGTGTAGAGTGTAGGGTGTAGAGTGTAGCGTGTAGAGTGTAGGGTGTAGAGTGTAGGGTGTAGAGTGTAACGTGTAGCGTGTATTGTGTAGCGTATAGCATGTAGGGTGTAGCGTGTAGCGTGTAGGGTGCAGGGTGTAGAGTGTAGCGTGTAGGGTGTAGAGTGTAACGTGTAGCGTGTAGGGTGTAGCGTGTAGGGTGTAGGGTGTAGAGTGTAACGTGTAGCGTGTAGGGTGTAGCGTGTAGCGTGTAGGGTGTAGCGTGTAGTGTGTAGCGTGTAGAGTGTAGGGTGTAGAGTGTAGCGTGTAGGTTGTAGCATGTAGCGTGTAGGGTGTAGGGTGTAGAGTGTAGCGTGTAGGATGAAGCATGTAGGGTGTAGGGTGTAGAGTGTAGGGTGTAGCGTGTAGCGTGTAGCTTGTAGGGTGTAGAGTGTAGCGTGTAGCGTGTAGGCTGTAGCGTGTAGGGTGTAGCATGTATCGTGTAGGGTGTAGGGTGTAGAGTGTAGCATGTTGCGTGTAGAGTGTAGGGTGTAGCGTGTAGGGTGTAGAGTGTAGCGTGTAGGGTGTAGAGTGTAGCGTGTAGCGTGTAGCGCGTGTAGGGTGTAGGTTGTAGAGTGTAGCGTGTAGCGTGTAGGGTGTAGGGTGTAGCGTGTAGCGTGTAGAGTGTAGCGTGTAGCATGTAGAGTGTAGAGTGTAGCGTGTAGGGTGTAGAGTGTAGCGCGTAGCGTGTAGGGTGTAGGGTGTAGAGTGTAGCGTGTAGCGTGTAGAGTGTACGGTGTAGAGTGTAGGGTGTAACGTGTAGGGTGTAGAGTGTAGCGTGTAGCGTGTAGGGTGTAGGGTGTAGATTGTAGCGTGTAGGGTGCAGGGTGTAGAGTGTAGCGTGTAGGGTGTAGAGTGTAACGTGTAGCGTGTAGGGTGTAGCGTGTAGCGTGTAGGGTGTAGGGTGTAGAGTGTAACGTGTAGCGTGTAGGGTGTAGCGTGTAGCGTGTAGGGTGTAGCGTGTAGCGTGTAGTGTGTAGCGTGTAGAGTGTAGGGTGTAGAGTGTAGCGTGTAGGGTGTAGCATGTAGCGTGTAGGGTGTAGGGTGTAGAGTGTAGAGTGTAGCGTGTAGGGTGAAGCATGTAGGGTGTAGGGTGTCGGGTATAGCGTGTAGGGTGTAGGGTGTAGAGTGTAGGGTGTAGCGTGTATGGTGTAGAGTGTAGCGTGTAGCGTGCAGAGTATAGCGTGTAGGGTGTAGCGTGTAGCGTGCAGAGTGTAGCGTGTAGGGTATAGAGTGTAGCGTGTTGCGTGTAGGGTGTAGAGTGTAGCGTGTAGCGTGTAGAGTGTAGAGTGTAGCGTGTAGCGTGTATAGTGTAGCGTGTAGGGTGTAGAGTATAGCGTGTAGGGTGTAGGGTGTAGAGTGTAGAGTGTAGCATGTAGCGTGTAGCGTGTAGAGTGTAGCGTGTAGCGTGTAGAGTGTAGGGTGTAGCGTGTAGCGTGTAGAGTGTAGGGTGTAGAGTGTAGCGTGTAGCGTGTAGAGTGTAGAGTGTAGCGTGTAGGGTGTAGAGTGTAGCGTGTAAGGTGTAGGGTGTAGCGTGTAGCGTGTAGAGTGTACGGTGTAGAGTGTAGGGTGTAGCGTGTAGGGTGTAGAGTGTAGCGTGTAGCGTGTAGCGTGTAGGGTTAAGCTACACACTACACACTAAACACAAAAAGAAAAGGATATGCAAACCAATGGGATCCACGTTAAATAGTCAATGTTATTGTACAAAAACAGTAATCCACAAACAGAACCAGGCAAAACATGCATTTAAAAACATTTAAAACACTAGTATGGCTGAATAGGCCATAAGTAATTTTACCCGAGGGAATGAAGGAAGCTAATACTTTACAGCATATGTGAGACAGGAGAAATAACCAGAGAGAAAAAATTGCTAGGTATGCGGGTACACCAATCTTAGTCAAATCTACATATAAGAAGCCTATTGTTTACTGCCAACTGTGACCCCCTGAGTACTATGACAGGAAACATATACTCCAGCCTAGTATCTGGAAGAAATACATCATGGATCCTATTTTGTTCAACACAGCATGCGTGCGCACAGTTGGTAAGCAAATGAAAGCAGACCCCTATAGAAAGGTAATCAGGGAAATAGATATGCTGCAGTACTACAAAATCCTAGTTATTTGGATAAATGTATGCATACAGACGCCTTGTGGAAATACAAAGAATCAGGATCCATTGTCCTAAGGCTTGGAAAAATGCCAGGCCATGCATGAAGTAAATAGGTGTAATTCCATAGCAGTTGTAAAGATAAGTTACCCAAGTCCTGTCCCTCGGGAAAAAAACAAAGGAAGCCCTTTACCCCACGCGTATCGACATTACTCAAGCGTCTTCATCAGAGGAAAAAGTGACACCCTACACGCTACACGCTACACTCTACACCCTACACGCTACACTCTACACCCTACACTCTACACGCTACTTACTACACCCTACATGCTACACGCTACACGCTACACGCTACACGCTACACCCTACACGGTACACCCTACACCCTACACGCTACAATCTACACGCTACAAGCTACACACTATACGCTACACGCTAGACGCTACACTCTACACGCTACACGATACACGCTACACCCTACACGCTACACCCTACACTCTACACCCTACAACCTACAAGCTACACGCTACACGCTACACCCTACACGCTACACCCTACACTCTACACCCTACACGCTACACGCTACACGCTACACGCTACACCCTACACGCTACACCCTACACTCTACACCCTACACCCTACACGCTACACGTTACACCCTACATGCTACACCCTACACTCTACACCCTACACCCTACATGCTACACCCTACGCCCTGCACGCCACACACTACACTCTACACGCTACACCCTACACCCCACACTGTACACCCTACACCCTACACGTTACACGCTACACTCTACACGCTACACCCTACACTCTACACCCTACACCCTACACGCTATACGCTACACTCTACACCCTGCACGCTACACGCTACACCCTACACGCTACACTCTACACCCTACACGCTACACCCTACATTCTACACCCTACACCCTACACACTACACGCTACTCGCTACACTCTACACCCTACACGCTACACTCTACACTCTACTCCCTACTCTCTACACGCTACACTCTATACCCTACACTCTACACGCTACGCGCTACATGCTACACACTACACACTACACGCTACACTTTACACTCTACACGCTACACACTACACGCTACACGCTACACTCTACACCCTACACCCTACTCTACATGCTACACGCTACACGGTACATGATACACGCTACACCCTACACGCTACTCGCTACACGCTACACGCTACACGCTACACACTACACTCTACACGCTACACGGTACACGGTACACGCTACGCCCTACACCCTACACGCTACATGTTACACTCTACACCCTACACGCTACACTCTACACCCTACACGCTACACCCTACACCCTACACGCTACACACTACACGCTACACTCTACACCCTACACGCTGCACTCTATACGCTACACGGTACACGCTACACGCTGCACCCTACACCCTACACGCTACACTCTACACGCTACATGCTACACCCTACACTCTACACCCTACACGCTATACGCTACACTCTACACCCTGCACGCTACACGCTACACGCTACACCCTACACGCTACACTCTACACCCTACACACTACACTCTACACGCTACACGGTACACGCTACACGCTACGCCCTACACGCTACACACTACACGCTACACTCTACACCCTACACGCTACACCCTACACCCTACACGCTACACTCTACACCCTACACGCTACACCCTACACTCTACACCCTACACCCTACACGCTACTCGCTACACTCTACACCCTACCCGCTACACTCTACACGCTACACGCTACACTCTACACTCTACACGCTACACGCTACACTCTACACCCTACACGCAACACGCTACACTCTACACCCTACACGCTACACTCTGCACGCTACACGCTACACCCTACACCCTACACGCTACACTCTACACGCTACACGCTACACTCTACACCATACACGCTACACCCTACACTCTACACCCTACACCCTACACGCTATACCCGACACCCTACACCCTACATGCTTCACCCTACATGCTACACTCTACACTCTACACCATACACCCTACACGCTACATGCTACACCCTACACGCTACACTCTACACCCTACACGCTACACTCTACATCCTACACCCTACACGCTATACGCTACACTCTACACCCTGCACACTACACGCTACACTCTACACCCTACACGCTACACTCTACACCCTACACGCTACACCCTACACTCTACACACTACACCCTACACGCTACACGCTACACTCTACACCCTACACGCAACACCCTACACTCTACACCCTACACCCTAAACCCTACACGCTACACCCTATACGCTACACTCTACACCCTACACCCTACACTCTACACCCTACACGCTACACGCTACACTCTACACCCTACACCCTACACACGCTACACGCTACACGCTACACTCTACACCCTACATGCTACACTCTACACCCTACACGCTACACCCTACACTCTACACGCTACATGCTACACTCTACACCCTACACCCTACACGATACATGCTATACCCTACACGCTACAGCCTACACGCTACACGCTACACCCTACAAGCTACACGCTACACCCTACACTCTACGCCCTACACCGTACACGCTACACGCTACACTCTACACGCTACACCCTTCACTCTACACCCTACACCCTACATGCTACACTCTACACCCTACACGGTACACCCTACAATCTACACGCTACATGCTACACTCTACACTCTACACCCTACACCCTACACGCTACATGCTACACTCTACACCCTACACGCTACACTCTACACCCTACACGCTACATGCTACACTCTACACCCTACACCCTACACGCTACATGGTACACGCTACACTCTACACCCTACACGCTACACGCTAGGGTGTAGAGTGTAATATGTAGTGTGTAGTTTGTAGCGTTTAGCTTGTAGGGTGTAGCGTGTAGCGTGTAGCATGTAGGGTGTAGGGTGTAGAGTGTAGAGTGTAGCGTGTAGGGTGTAGAGTGTAGGGTGTAGGATGTAGAGTGTAGGGTTTAGAGTGTAATGTGTAGCGTGTAGGGTGTAGCGTGTAGCATGTAGGGTGTGGAGTGTAGCGTGTAGCGTGTAGGGTGTAGGGTGTAGAGTGTAGGGTGTAGCGTGTAGGGTGTAGAGTGTAGCGTGTAGGGTGTAGCGTGTAGCGTGCAGGGTGTAGAGTGTAGCGTATAGCATGTAGGGTGTAGAGTGTAGGGTGTAGCGTGTAGGGTGTAGAGTGTAGGGTGTAGCGTGTAGGGTGTAGAATGTAGCGTGTAGCGTGTAGGGTGTAGGGTGTAGGGTGTAGCGTGTAGGGTGTAGAGTGTAGCGTGTAGCGTGTAGGGTGTAGGGTGTAGGGTGTAGCGTGTAGTGTGTAGCGTGTAGCGTGTAGGGTGTAGCGTGTAGCATGTAGCGTGTAGCATGTAGCGTGTAGCGTGTAGCATGTAGAGAGTAGCGTGTAGGGTGTAGGGTGTAGCATGCAGAGTGTAGGGTGTAGGGTGTAGCGTGTAGAGTGTAGGGTATAGAGTGTAGCGTCTAGGGTGTAGAGTGTAGCGTGTAGCGTGTAGGGTGTAGAGTGTAGCGTGTAGGGTGTAGAATATAGCGTGTAGAGAGTAGGGTGTAGGGTGTAGAGTGTAGGGTGTAGGGTGTAGAGTGTAACGTGTAGCATGTAGGGTGTAGCGTGTAGCGTGTAGGGTGTAGGGTGTAGAGTGTAGGGTGTAGCGTGTAGGGTGTAGCGTGTAGCGTGTAGGGTGTAGGGTGTAGAGTGTAGGGTGTAGTGTGTAGGGTGTAGCGTGTATCCTGTAGCGTGTAGAGTGTAGCGTCTAGCGTATAGGGTGTAGCGTGTAGCGTGTAGATTGTAGCGTGTAGGGTGTAGGGTGTAGGGTGTAGCATGTAGCGTGTAGGGTGTAGATTGTAGCGTGTAGCGTGTAGGGTGTAGGGTGTAGAGTGCAGAGTGTAGGGTGTAGAGTGTAGCGTGTAGAGTGTAGGGTGTAGAGTGTAGGGTGTAGAGTGTAACGTGTAGTGTGTAGGGTGTAGCGTGTAGCGTGTAGGGTGTAGCGTGTAGCGTGTAGGGTGCAGGGTGTAGAGTGTAACGTGTAGCGTGTAGGGTGTAGCGTGTAGTGTGTAGGGTGTAGCGTGTAGCGTGTAGTGTGTAGCGTGTAGGGTGTAGGGTGTAGAGTGTAGCGTGTAGGGTGTAGCATGTAGCGTGTAGGGTGTAGGGTGTATAGTGTAGAGTGTAGCGTGTAGTGTGAAGCATGCAGGGTGTAGGGTGTCGGGTATAGCGTGTAGGGTGTAGGGTGTAGAGTGTAGGGTGTAGCGTGTATGGTGTAGAGTGTAGCGTGTAGAGTGTAGCGTGTAGGGTGTAGGGTGTAGCGTGTAGCGTGCAGAGTGTAGCGTGTAGGGTGTAGAGTGTAAGCGTGTTGCGTGTAGGGTGTAGCGTGTAGGGTGTAGAGTATAGTGTGTAGCGCGTAGGGTGTAGGGTGTAGAGTGTAGGGTGTGGCGTGTAGCGTGTAGGGTGTAGGATGTAGATTGTAGCGTGTAGGGTGTAGGGTGTAGCGTGTAGCGTGTAGGGTGCAGGGTGTAGAGTGTAGCGTGTAGCGTGTATGGTGTAGGGTGTAGAGTGTAGAGTGTAGGGTGTAGAGTGTAGCGTGTAGAGTGTAGGGTGTAGAGTGTAGGGTGTAGAGTGTAACGTGTAGCGTGTATTGTGTAGCGTATAGCATGTAGGGTGTAGCGTGTAGCGTGTAGGGTGCAGGGTGTAGAGTGTAGCGTGTAGGGTGTAGAGTGTAACGTGTAGCGTGTAGGGTGTAGCGTGTAGCGTGTAGGGTGTAGGGTGTAGAGTGTAACGTGTAGCGTGTAGAGTGTAGCGTGTAGCGTGTAGGGTGTAGCGTGTAGTGTGTAGCGTGTAGAGTGTAGGGTGTAGAGTGTAGCGTGTAGGTTGTAGCATGTAGCGTGTAGGGTGTAGGGTGTAGAGTGTAGAGTGTAGCGTGTAGGGTGAAGCATGTAGGGTGTAGGGTGTAGAGTGTAGGGTGTAGCGTGTAGCGTGTAGCTTGTAGGGTGTAGAGTGTAGCGTGTAGCGTGTAGGCTGTAGCGTGTAGGGTGTAGCATGTATCGTGTAGGGTGTAGGGTGTAGAGTGTAGCATGTTGCGTGTAGGGTGTAGCGTGTAGCGTGTAGGGTGTAGGGTGTAGAGTGTAGGGTGTAGCGTGTAGGGTGTAGCGTGTAGCGTGTAGGGTGTAGGGTGTAGAGTGTAGGGTGTAGTGTGTAGGGTGTAGCATGTATCCTGTAGCGTGTAGAGTGTAGCGTCTAGCGTATAGGGTGTAGCGTGTAGCGTGTAGATTGTAGCGTGTAGGGTGTAGGGTGTAGGGTGTAGCGTGTAGCGTGTAGGGTGTAGATTGTAGCGTGTAGCGTGTAGGGTGTAGGGTGTAGAGTGCAGAGTGTAGGGTGTAGAGTGTAGCGTGTAGAGTGTAGGGTGTAGAGTGTAGGGTGTAGAGTGTAACGTGTAGTGTGTAGGGTGTAGCGTGTAGCGTGTAGGGTGTAGCGTGTAGCGTGTAGGGTGCAGGGTGTAGAGTGTAACGTGTAGCGTGTAGGGTGTAGCGTGTAGTGTGTAGGGTGTAGCGTGTAGCGTGTAGTGTGTAGCGTGTAGGGTGTAGGGTGTAGAGTGTAGCGTGTAGGGTGTAGCATGTAGCGTGTAGGGTGTAGGGTGTATAGTGTAGAGTGTAGCGTGTAGTGTGAAGCATGCAGGGTGTAGGGTGTCGGGTATAGCGTGTAGGGTGTAGGGTGTAGAGTGTAGGGTGTAGCGTGTATGGTGTAGAGTGTAGCGTGTAGAGTGTAGCGTGTAGGGTGTAGGGTGTAGCGTGTAGCGTGCAGTGTAACGTGTAGGGTGTAGAGTGTAAGCGTGTTGCGTGTAGGGTGTAGCGTGTAGGGTGTAGAGTATAGTGTGTAGCGTGTAGGGTGTAGGGTGTAGAGTGTAGGGTGTAGCGTGTAGCGTGTAGGGTGTAGGGTGTAGATTGTAGCGTGTAGGGTGTAGGGTGTAGCGTGTAGCGTGTAGGGTGCAGGGTGTAGAGTGTAGCGTGTAGCGTGTATGGTGTAGGGTGTAGAGTGTAGCGTGTAGAGTGTAGGGTGTAGAGTGTAGGGTGTAGAGTGTAACGTGTAGCGTGTATTGTGTAGCGTATAGCATGTAGGGTGTAGCGTGTAGCGTGTAGGGTGCAGGGTGTAGAGTGTAGCGTGTAGGGTGTAGAGTGTAACGTGTAGCGTGTAGGGTGTAGCGTGTAGCGTGTAGGGTGTAGGGTGTAGAGTGTAACGTGTAGCGTGTAGGGTGTAGCGTGTAGCGTGTAGGGTGTAGCGTGTAGTGTGTAGCGTGTAGAGTGTAGGGTGTAGAGTGTAGCGTGTAGGTTGTAGCATGTAGCGTGTAGGGTGTAGGGTGTAGAGTGTAGAGTGTAGCGTGTAGGATGAAGCATGTAGGGTGTAGGGTGTAGAGTGTAGGGTGTAGCGTGTAGCGTGTAGCTTGTAGGGTGTAGAGTGTAGCGTGTAGCGTGTAGGCTGTAGCGTGTAGGGTGTAGCATGTATCGTGTAGGGTGTAGGGTGTAGAGTGTAGCATGTTGCGTGTAGAGTGTAGGGTGTAGCGTGTAGGGTGTAGAGTGTAGCGTGTAGGGTGTAGAGTGTAGCGTGTAGCGTGTAGCGCGTGTAGGGTGTAGGTTGTAGAGTGTAGCGTGTAGCGTGTAGGGTGTAGGGTGTAGCGTGTAGCGTGTAGAGTGTAGCGTGTAGCATGTAGAGTGTAGAGTGTAGCGTGTAGGGTGTAGAGTGTAGCGCGTAGCGTGTAGGGTGTAGGGTGTAGAGTGTAGCGTGTAGCGTGTAGAGTGTACGGTGTAGAGTGTAGGGTGTAACGTGTAGGGTGTAGAGTGTAGCGTGTAGCGTGTAGGGTGTAGGGTGTAGATTGTAGCGTGTAGGGTGCAGGGTGTAGAGTGTAGCGTGTAGGGTGTAGAGTGTAACGTGTAGCGTGTAGGGTGTAGCGTGTAGCGTGTAGGGTGTAGGGTGTAGAGTGTAACGTGTAGCGTGTAGGGTGTAGCGTGTAGCGTGTAGGGTGTAGCGTGTAGCGTGTAGTGTGTAGCGTGTAGAGTGTAGGGTGTAGAGTGTAGCGTGTAGGGTGTAGCATGTAGCGTGTAGGGTGTAGGGTGTAGAGTGTAGAGTGTAGCGTGTAGGGTGAAGCATGTAGGGTGTAGGGTGTCGGGTATAGCGTGTAGGGTGTAGGGTGTAGAGTGTAGGGTGTAGCGTGTATGGTGTAGAGTGTAGCGTGTAGCGTGCAGAGTATAGCGTGTAGGGTGTAGCGTGTAGCGTGCAGAGTGTAGCGTGTAGGGTATAGAGTGTAGCGTGTTGCGTGTAGGGTGTAGAGTGTAGCGTGTAGCGTGTAGAGTGTAGAGTGTAGCGTGTAGCGTGTAGAGTGTAGCGTGTAGGGTGTAGAGTATAGCGTGTAGGGTGTAGGGTGTAGAGTGTAGAGTGTAGCATGTAGCGTGTAGCGTGTAGAGTGTAGCGTGTAGCGTGTAGAGTGTAGGGTGTAGCGTGTAGCGTGTAGAGTGTAGGGTGTAGAGTGTAGCGTGTAGCGTGTAGAGTGTAGAGTGTAGCGTGTAGGGTGTAGAGTGTAGCGTGTAGCGTGTAAGGTGTAGGGTGTAGCGTGTAGCGTGTAGAGTGTACGGTGTAGAGTGTAGGGTGTAGCGTGTAGGGTGTAGAGTGTAGCGTGTAGCGTGTAGCGTGTAGGGTTAAGCTACACACTACACACTAAACACAAAAAGAAAAGGATATGCAAACCAATGGGATCCACGTTAAATAGTCAATGTTATTGTACAAAAACAGTAATCCACAAACAGAACCAGGCAAAACATGCATTTAAAAACATTTAAAACACTAGTATGGCTGAATAGGCCATAAGTAATTTTACCCGAGGGAATGAAGGAAGCTAATACTTTACAGCATATGTGAGACAGGAGAAATAACCAGAGAGAAAAAAATTGCTAGGTATGCGGGTACACCAATCTTAGTCAAATCTACATATAAGAAGCCTATTGTTTACTGCCAACTGTGACCCCCTGAGTACTATGACAGGAAACATATACTCCAGCCTAGTATCTGGAAGAAATACATCATGGATCCTATTTTGTTCAACACAGCATGCGTGCGCACAGTTGTTAAGCAAATGAAAGCAGACCCCTATAGAAAGGTAATCAGGGAAATAGATATGCTGCAGTACTACAAAATCCTAGTTATTTGGATAAATGTATGCATACAGACGCCTTGTGGAAATACAAAGAATCGGGGGGCATGGCCAGCGCTGAGACTGTGAGGACGTCTTTGCTGTGAGCTCCGATCTGGGGCCACCTAACCAAGCGATACTATAAAGCATACCGCTGTGATTCCACTAAAACTTGCAGCCCCCGACACCGGAATAGCTGCTGCACATAACAGTATCATCCCGGCGTGGCTGCCCGCAATAATCACGGAGAAAAAGCTTTCACAGCGACCGCTGCAGCACAAGTATGAAAAATCAAGATGGCGGCGGCAGCTCGCCGCACACTGAAGATGCGAATCCAGGAAGTGCAGGCAAGTCCCGAATTAGCCGCGGGCGCCCGCTTTACAAAGTGACACCGCAAAGGCAGAAACATGCTGCCTTTAAAGCGAGGACCAACCAGCGATCCTCGCAGAAGAAATCAGCGGCAACAGTGAGTAATAAGAAGCGGGGAGAGCCGGTGAGAGAAAGCCCTGCACGGAGCTCCCGTTCTCGCTCCTCCTCTCGCGAGAGCCGCCATCTTGAGAAGGAGAGCGAGCGATCTCAGATTCACAGCGCCGGTAAGACTGTTAAGCGCTCGCTGGCTAAATTAGCCGCTTCCAGCCAATGCACAACGCCGGTTAAGGGGGCTTTAACATCGATTAAGGGGGCTACATCATGCCCTGATATGTCATTAATTTCGGACGCTCCTTTTACCCCACCATTATTAGGGGAGGCTGCTTGTGATAAATATAATGCCGCATATGACAATAATAGCAGCCCTATTGCGGTGCCGGTTATTACCCATGATACTCCCTTCACCAGAGAGAATATCACCATTACTGCAGCACAAAGGGGCCCACAAAATAAAGAGTCAGTTAATATATCTGCTCCTAAGGATCTAAGCAACCCAGGACTGGCTGACACCCTTTTACAAGCTCTATCTGAGGTGGATGCTTCCACCAAAAACGCCTCAGAAATCTTTATTAAGAACATTATTCTTCTTTTGGCTCAATCTTTCCAGTCACAATTAGAATCTCATAATCTATCCCTCCGCAAAGATATAGATGGCCTTGGACAGCGTGTGGACCACCTTGAACGGAAAATGGGAGAATTGGTGGAGTCCCATAATAAATTGATAGACGCACATTATAACCTGGAAGACGAGGTGGCCCAAATAAAATCAAAACAGATTGAACAAGAAGATAGGAGCAGGCGTAGTAACTTAAAATTTAGAGGGATACCTGAGTCAATCAAAGATCGTGATCTTACAGAATACACCCAAAAAATGCTTCACTCAGTTCTTCCTAGAGCTTCTAGGGGTGATCTAACACTGGAGCGCATTCACAGACTACCTAAATCCAAATACGCACCAACTACAGCTCCCAGGGACGTCATAGCCTGTTTCCACTATTTTCAAATTAAAGAGGAAATTCTCAGGAAAAGCAAGCAACTGCCAAATTTACCGACCCCCTACAACAAGATTAAAATTTTCGCAGACTTTTCAAGAGCCACATTACAAAAACGGAGAGAATATATTCCTGTCACGGACCATCTTAGGAATAACAAGATACTGTATAAATGGGGTTTTCCAACCAAATTGATCGTGATTAAGGAAGATGTCATTTTTGCGCTAACTGACTTAAATAACTCTGACAAATTTATTCATGATCTAGGCCTGCCACCCATGGAGAGATCAAGTTCTGGACGCAAAGACAGCGGAGTTTCTGATCATCTTCCAAGACATGTCAAGCCCTCGTGGATCACGAAGAAAAACAGATAAAGTTTTTGAACTGTGTTAGGCTGGCCCCACTCACTTGGCCCTTAATTTCACCCCCTGAACTTTGAATGAATATTTACTCATTCACTCACACACCTCGGTGTGCATTTACTGTTGGGTTGCTAACCCACTTTCTTGCTGTTAACAAATATGTTGTTTTTGTTTTATGTCTATATACAGGTTTATGTGCGCTTCTACTGAACAGAAATCGTCATTTGCCTTTGCTTTCATCTGGTCTGGAAGGTTTCATCATCACCATCATGATGGGGATACGGGCCCTATGCAGGTTGCATCCTTTGTTTTTACAAGATATGCTGGTCTCATTGATCTCCCCCCCTGTGGGCAACTCTAAATGTAACTATAACTGTCATTACATAACTCACAAACTCCACCACTATGTCTCTAAATATTGTCTCCTATAACGTGAATGGCCTAAACAACCCCTACAAAAGATTTACTCTTTGGAAAGATATGCGGTCCCTTAAAGCTGATATAGTACTGCTTCAGGAAACTCATTTACTAGAATCCGATAATCATAGACTCCGTAATAAATATTTTCCGCAAATAATCTTTTCAAACAGTAAGAAGAAAAAAGCGGGAGTCGCAATAGCCATCCACAAGGATTTACCTTTTAAAATAATAGATACAATGAAGGACGAGGAGGGTAGACAAATTAGTATTAAGGGGAAACTGGGAGATGTTAATTTCACTATAGCTAACATACATGCCCCCAATTCAAGTCAAATTCGTTTTCTTAAGATTCAAAAAAAAACTGGAGGACTTCAGTGAGGGCCATGTTGTATGGGGCGGGGATTTTAATCATATTGTTGACCCCCATTTGGATTGCTCCCACCCGCTGACCTATTATAAAAAACAAAATTTATCTTACTGGCTAAGACAATCTGGATTACAGGACAGTTGTAGAGTGCTGAATACAAATTCAAAAGAATTCACGAGATACTGCCCATACAACAGGTCTTTCACTAGGATTGATCATATTTTTACAAGTCTTTCAGTTTTAGATCTATATGAAGAATTTGTTACGGGCCCAATCACTTGGTCAGATCACGCTCCTATCCTTCTAAAACTCAAAAACACAGATAGAGAAAATAAATCATATAATTGGAAATACAATAAATTCATAACTGTCACACAAGATAATTCCAAATTAATAGAAAAAGCCATCTCCCATTACTTTGTTGAAAATTCTACACAAGATATTAATCCGGAAACATTATGGCAGGCTCACAAGTGTGTAATTAGGGGAATCTTGATTCAGCTTGGAGCTAAACAGAAAAAAATTAGAGAATCTAAACAGAAAGAATTGTTAAACAAAATAAAAGCTCTAGAGGCTGCCGCCCAAAATGATACAAGTTTCGATAGACATAAAGAGTTACATACCAGTAGGCTAGAGCTTAGGAACCTATTAATCGCCCAATATGAGAAAAAAGCTTCTTTTTTTGGGGCTTGGTACTCTTCAGATAATAATAGGCCAACCAGATTGATGGCCAATAAATTTAAACCTATCAAGATGAAAAAAGTGGTGGACAGAATCTCTTTGGCTACGGGTGATGTCCTAAAACCAAAGGATATTGCAGGAGCCTTCAGAGATTATTACTTTAATTTATACAATTTGAAAGACAGTAAGAATGTCTCACCTCCCTCCCAAGACCAAATTGATTCTTTTTTGGAGAAAATGAAACTTGGAAGCCTCACGTTAGACCAGAGGGAAATACTAGATATGCCCTTTAGCGAGAAAGAGGTCACAAACGTTATTAATGCTTTTAAACTCAATAAGGCGCCGGGCCCAGACGGTTTTACTGGTGAATACTACAAACAATTTAAACAATTGCTTATTCCCCATCTAACCCAAACACTCAACTTTATTAGAGTGAAGGGAACATGTAGCAGGGAGATGCTCAGAGCCACAATAGTGGTTATTCCCAAAGCTGACAAGGATGCAACCAAAGTCGAAAATTTTAGACCAATATCATTGTTAAATACTGATATCAAAGCATACGCCAAGATTATAGCAAATAGGTTACAACACATTATCCCAGACATCATTCACCCTGACCAAGTAGGTTTTGTGAAACAGAGACAAACTTACGATAGCACTAGGCGGGTGTTAAATCTTCTTTCTCTCTGTAATCGCAGGCAGACTCCCAGCGTGTTCATGACTTTAGATGCAGAAAAGGCGTTTGACCGTCTAAGCTGGGAGTTTGCATTTGCGGTACTAAAAAAATTTAATTTTGGTCCAGGTTTAGTCAAAAGCATCCAAACACTATATTCTGCTCCGTCAGCTGCTGTATTGGTCAACAATACGTTATCAGACCAGTTTCCAATTTCCAATGGAACCAGACAGGGGTGCCCACTTTCCCCTCTGATTTTTATCCTTAGTCTGGAACCATTAGCACAATACATCAGGAATTCTGAAGAAGTTAGAGGTATACGTTCAGATAACACCGATCACAAAATCGGACTATACGCAGACGATATTATCCTTACATTGTCGGATCCAGTTAATTCAATCAAGCGTGTCTGGGAAATCATTAATGATTTTGGTAAAGTGTCCTTTTATAAATTGAATTATTCAAAAACTATAGTGTTATCTCTCTACCTGTCACTTCAGATGAGGCGACTTCTGCGCGGTTCCTATCCTTTCATCTGGGACCGCACTCAGACCCCATATCTTGGTATTTTGTTGACTGACAATATAAATAAATTATATAGGATCAATGCTGAACATGTCCATAGTGAGGTGGAGAAAGTTATTAAAACCATTTCAAAATCCCCTTCCTCGTGGCTCGGGAAAGTCACCTTATATAAAATGTTTGTCCTTCCTAAAATTTTATATTTCTTTAGAAATGTCCCCCTACCACTTCCCAAATCTACTTTACAAAAATTAACGAACCAAATGAATAAATATATATGGTCTGGGGGGAAAACCAGAATAAAAAAACAAATTTTGATTCGCTCTAGGGAAAGTGGTGGAATAGCTTTACCTGACATAAATGCATATTACCATTCCATTATACTTGACCAAACTAAGTCATGGTTCAAAAATACTGACGGCCTGGAATGGCCAAAAATGGAATTGGCTTCCATGCCCAATCAGGAACCTCTTCTTTATCTATATAACTTTATCATAAAACAACAAAAGACCAAAGATGTCCATAATCCCATCATCAGGGCATCGGTTGAAAGCTGGCTATACTTTCATTCCCAAAAATCTAATAAACTTCCTTATTCTATTAAACCACTTCCCATATCATTTTTACTTCCAATCAGGCCCTCACTTAGATCCCGCTATGAGCTGTGGTCGAGACAGGGGATTAAATCCATTTATGACTTGGTAGAAAATAATCTTTTTATTCCCTTTCATATACTAATAGACAAATTCAAAATTAACAGTAGTGAATTTATGGATTATTATTTTCTTAAAGAGGAATATAAAAAACAGATAGGCATACCCAAAAAAATTTTTTTCAATCAAACTGCTATTAACTTCCTTACAAATCCACCTCCAAAAACTAAGAGCTGTTTGAGTGCCTTTTACAATATCCTAACTGACAAATATACTTTTAGTAGTTCAGGTCCTTTTGAAAAATGGGAACAAAGTCTAAATGTAAAAATTTCGCCACTTCAATGGTCACAGTCCTTTAAATTAGCGACGAAGGCATCCAGATGCTCAAATACTCTTGAAACTCATTACAAATTGACCCAGAGATATTATTTGACTCCTAATAGACTGAAACATTTTGTTAAAGGCCATGATGGAATGTGTTGGAGGAAATGTGGACAGTCAGCAAATCTATTACATACTTTCTGGTCTTGTCCCCTTCTTGCAAATTTTTGGTCTGAAGTTTTTGTGATAATTTCTTTTTTGATTAAAAAAACCATCTCTCCACGTCCTGATATAGCTCTACTACTCATTAATCTAAACCACCTCAAATCAGACAAATTTTTAACCAGTCATATTTTAATGTCTGCAAACTATTTGATTGCCAAGGAGTGGAACAGTGTCCGTCCCCCTAATGTGAAACATTTAATATTGTTGATTGACAAACATTTTGTATACGAAAAAATTTACTATACAAACCTTCTCTCTGAGGACTGCTTTCGGACCAGATGGGGTAAATGGCTACAGTTGAAGGAAAAACTTGATGTTTTCTTTTATTAAATGAATATTTATACTTATTGTGGACATGTATCCATTACAATTATCCAGATTGTTTGTACTGTTGTATATATTCTTTAGATGCAGTCGAGGAGCTATCTGACGATTCTTCTTTTTCAAGGTGTACAATTGTACCTGTTGTAGACATTTTCATTATAATCATCTAGACATTGTTTATGTCATTGTTTATTTTTTTTTTCTTCTGTTCATTTTTGTTATATACCCAATAAAAACTAATTTTGGTGAAATACAAAGAATCAGGATCCATTGTCCTAAGGCTTGGAAAAATGCCAGGCCATGCATGAAGTAAATAGGTGTAATTCCATAGCAGTTGTAAAGATAAGTTACCCAAGTCCTGTCCCTCGGGAAAAAAACAAAGGAAGCCCTTTACCCCACGCGTATCGACACTACTCAAGCGTCTTCATCAGAGGAAAAAGTGACACCCTACACGCTACACGCTACACTCTACACCCTACACGCTACACTCTACACCCTACACTCTACACGCTACTTACTACACCCTACATGCTACACTCTACACGCTACACGCTACACGCTACACCCTACACGGTACACCCTACACCCTACACGCTACAATCTACACGCTACAAGCTACACACTATACGCTACACGCTAGACGCTACACTCTACACGCTACACGATACACGCTACACCCTACACGCTACACCCTACACTCTACACCCTACAACCTACAAGCTACACGCTACACGCTACACCCTACACGCTACACCCTACACTCTACACCCTACACCCTACACGCTACACGCTACACGCTACACCCTACACGCTACACCTTACACTCTACACCCTACACCCTACACGCTACACGTTACACCCTACATGCTACACCCTACACTCTACACCCTACACCCTACATGCTACACCCTACGCCCTGCACGCCACACACTACACTCTACACGCTACACCCTACACCCCACACTGTACACCCTACACCCTACACGCTACACGCTACACTCTACACGCTACACCCTACACTCTACACCCTACACCCTACACGCTATACGCTACACTCTACACCCTGCACGCTACACGCTACACCCTACACGCTACACTCTACACCCTACACGCTACACCCTACATTCTACACCCTACACCCTACACACTACACGCTACTCGCTACACTCTACACCCTACACGCTACACTCTACACTCTACTCCCTACTCTCTACACGCTACACTCTATACCCTACACTCTACACGCTACGTGCTACACGCTACACACTACACACTACACGCTACACTTTACACTCTACACGCTACACACTACACGCTACACGCTACACTCTACACCCTACACCCTACTCTACATGCTACACGCTACACGGTACATGATACACGCTACACCCTACACGCTACTCGCTACACGCTACACGCTACACGCTACACACTACACTCTACACGCTACACGGTACACGGTACACGCTACGCCCTACACCCTACACGCTACATGTTACACTCTACACCCTACACGCTACACTCTACACCCTACACGCTACACCCTACACCCTACACGCTACACACTACACGCTACACTCTACACCCTACACGCTGCACTCTATACGCTACACGGTACACGCTACACGCTGCACCCTACACCCTACACGCTACACTCTACACGCTACATGCTACACCCTACACTCTACACCCTACACGCTATACGCTACACTCTACACCCTGCACGCTACACGCTACACGCTACACCCTACACGCTACACTCTACACCCTACACACTACACTCTACACGCTACACGGTACACGCTACACGCTACGCCCTACACGCTACACACTACACGCTACACTCTACACCCTACACGCTGCACTCTATACGCTACACGGTACACGCTACACGCTGCACCCTACACCCTACACGCTACACTCTACACGCTACATGCTACACCCTACACTCTACACCCTACACGCTATACGCTACACTCTACACCCTGCACGCTACACGCTACACGCTACACCCTACACGCTACACTCTACACCCTACACGCTACACCCTACACCCTACACGCTACACTCTACACCCTACACGCTACACCCTACACTCTACACCCTACACCCTACACGCTACTCGCTACACTCTACACCCTACCCGCTACACTCTACACGCTACACGCTACACTCTACACTCTACACGCTACACGCTACACTCTACACCCTACACGCAACACGCTACACTCTACACCCTACACGCTACACTCTGCACGCTACACGCTACACCCTACACCCTACACGCTACACTCTACACGCTACACGCTACACTCTACACCATACACGCTACACCCTACACTCTACACCCTACACCCTACACGCTATACCCGACACCCTACACCCTACATGCTTCACCCTACACGCT
Organism: Ranitomeya variabilis; assembly: GCF_051348905.1. Taxonomy (NCBI): domain Eukaryota; kingdom Metazoa; phylum Chordata; class Amphibia; order Anura; family Dendrobatidae; genus Ranitomeya; species Ranitomeya variabilis. Next base: position 258,275 of record NW_027508182.1, on the reverse strand, counting down.
ACACTCTACACTCTACACCATACACCCTACACGCTACATGCTACACCCTACACGCTACACCCTACACCCTACACGCTACACTCTACATCCTACACCCTACACGCTATACGCTACACTCTACACCCTGCACACTACACGCTACACTCTACACCCTACACGCTACACTCTACACCCTACACGCTACACCCTACACTCTACACACTACACCCTACACGCTACACGCTACACTCTACACCCTACACGCAACACCCTACACTCTACACCCTACACCCTAAACCCTACACGCTACACCCTACACGCTCCACTCTACACCCTACACCCTACACTCTACACCCTACACGCTACACGCTACACTCTACACCCTACACCCTACACACGCTACACGCTACACGCTACACTCTACACCCTACATGCTACACTCTACACCCTACACGCTACACCCTACACTCTACACGCTACATGCTACACTCTACACCCTACACCCTACACGATACATGCTATACCCTACACGCTACAGCCTACACGCTACACGCTACACCCTACAAGCTACACGCTACACCCTACACTCTACACCCTACACCGTACACGCTACACGCTACACTCTACACGCTACACCCTTCACTCTACACCCTACACCCTACATGCTACACTCTACACCCTACACGGTACACCCTACAATCTACACGCTACATGCTACACTCTACACTCTACACCCTACACCCTACACGCTACATGCTACACTCTACACCCTACACGCTACACCCTACACGCTACATGCTACACTCTACACCCTACACCCTACACGCTACATGCTACACGCTACACTCTACACCCTACACGCTACACGCTAGGGTGTAGAGTGTAATATGTAGCGTGTAGTTTGTAGCGTTTAGCTTGTAGGGTGTAGCGTGTAGCGTGTAGCATGTAGGGTGTGGAGTGTAGGGTGTAGGATGTAGAGTGTAGGGTTTAGAGTGTAATGTGTAGCGTGTAGGGTGTAGCGTGTAGCATGTAGGGTGTGGAGTGTAGCGTGTAGCGTGTAGGGTGTAGGGTGTAGAGTGTAGGGTGTAGCGTGTAGGGTGTAGAGTGTAGCGTGTAGGGTGTAGCGTGTAGCGTGCAGGGTGTAGAGTGTAGCGTATAGCATGTAGGGTGTAGAGTGTAGGGTGTAGCGTGTAGGGTGTAGAGTGTAGGGTGTAGCGTGTAGGGTGTAGAATGTAGCGTGTAGCGTGTAGGGTGTAGGGTGTAGGGTGTAGCGTGTAGGGTGTAGAGTGTAGCGTGTAGCGTGTAGGGTGTAGGGTGTAGGGTGTAGCGTGTAGTGTGTAGCGTGTAGCGTGTAGGGTGTAGCGTGTAGCATGTAGCGTGTAGCATGTAGCGTGTAGCGTGTAGCATGTAGAGAGTAGGGTGTAGGGTGTAGGGTGTAGCATGCAGAGTGTAGGGTGTAGGGTGTAGCGTGTAGAGTGTAGGGTATAGAGTGTAGCGTCTAGGGTGTAGAGTGTAGCGTGTAGCGTGTAGGGTGTAGAGTGTAGCGTGTAGGGTGTAGAATATAGCGTGTAGAGAGTAGGGTGTAGGGTGTAGAGTGTAGGGTGTAGGGTGTAGAGTGTAACGTGTAGCGTGTAGGGTGTAGCGTGTAGCGTGTAGGGTGTAGGGTGTAGAGTGTAGGGTGTAGCGTGTAGGGTGTAGTGTGTAGCGTGTAGGGTGTAGGGTGTAGAGTGTAGGGTGTAGTGTGTAGGGTGTAGCGTGTATCCTGTAGCGTGTAGAGTGTAGCGTCTAGCGTATAGGGTGTAGCGTGTAGCGTGTAGATTGTAGCGTGTAGGGTGTAGGGTGTAGGGTGTAGCGTGTAGCGTGTAGGGTGTAGATTGTAGCGTGTAGCGTGTAGGGTGTAGGGTGTAGAGTGCAGAGTGTAGGGTGTAGAGTGTAGCGTGTAGAGTGTAGGGTGTAGAGTGTAGGGTGTAGAGTGTAACGTGTAGTGTGTAGGGTGTAGCGTGTAGCGTGTAGCGTGTAGGGTGTAGCGTGTAGCGTGTAGGGTGCAGGGTGTAGAGTGTAACGTGTAGCGTGTAGGGTGTAGCGTGTAGTGTGTAGGGTGTAGCGTGTAGCGTGTAGTGTGTAGCGTGTAGGGTGTAGGGTGTAGAGTGTAGCGTGTAGGGTGTAGCATGTAGCGTGTAGGGTGTAGGGTGTATAGTGTAGAGTGTAGCGTGTAGTGTGAAGCATGCAGGGTGTAGGGTGTCGGGTATAGCGTGTAGGGTGTAGGGTGTAGAGTGTAGGGTGTAGCGTGTATGGTGTAGAGTGTAGCGTGTAGAGTGTAGCGTGTAGGGTGTAGGGTGTAGCGTGTAGCGTGCAGAGTGTAGCGTGTAGGGTGTAGAGTGTAAGCGTGTTGCGTGTAGGGTGTAGCGTGTAGGGTGTAGAGTATAGTGTGTAGCGCGTAGGGTGTAGGGTGTAGAGTGTAGGGTGTGGCGTGTAGCGTGTAGGGTGTAGGGTGTAGATTGTAGCGTGTAGGGTGTAGGGTGTAGCGTGTAGCGTGTAGGGTGCAGGGTGTAGAGTGTAGCGTGTAGCGTGTATGGTGTAGGGTGTAGAGTGTAGAGTGTAGGGTGTAGAGTGTAGCGTGTAGAGTGTAGGGTGTAGAGTGTAGGGTGTAGAGTGTAACGTGTAGCGTGTATTGTGTAGCGTATAGCATGTAGGGTGTAGCGTGTAGCGTGTAGGGTGCAGGGTGTAGAGTGTAGCGTGTAGGGTGTAGAGTGTAATGTGTAGCGTGTAGGGTGTAGCGTGTAGCGTGTAGGGTGTAGGGTGTAGAGTGTAACGTGTAGCGTGTAGAGTGTAGCGTGTAGCGTGTAGGGTGTAGCGTGTAGTGTGTAGCGTGTAGAGTGTAGGGTGTAGAGTGTAGCGTGTAGGTTGTAGCATGTAGCGTGTAGGGTGTAGGGTGTAGAGTGTAGAGTGTAGCGTGTAGGGTGAAGCATGTAGGGTGTAGGGTGTAGAGTGTAGGGTGTAGCGTGTAGCGTGTAGCTTGTAGGGTGTAGAGTGTAGCGTGTAGCGTGTAGGCTGTAGCGTGTAGGGTGTAGCATGTATCGTGTAGGGTGTAGGGTGTAGAGTGTAGCATGTTGCGTGTAGGGTGTAGCGTGTAGCGTGTAGGGTGTAGGGTGTAGAGTGTAGGGTGTAGCGTGTAGGGTGTAGCGTGTAGCGTGTAGGGTGTAGGGTGTAGAGTGTAGGGTGTAGTGTGTAGGGTGTAGCATGTATCCTGTAGCGTGTAGAGTGTAGCGTCTAGCGTATAGGGTGTAGCGTGTAGCGTGTAGATTGTAGCGTGTAGGGTGTAGGGTGTAGGGTGTAGCGTGTAGCGTGTAGGGTGTAGATTGTAGCGTGTAGCGTGTAGGGTGTAGGGTGTAGAGTGCAGAGTGTAGGGTGTAGAGTGTAGCGTGTAGAGTGTAGGGTGTAGAGTGTAGGGTGTAGAGTGTAACGTGTAGTGTGTAGGGTGTAGCGTGTAGCGTGTAGGGTGTAGCGTGTAGCGTGTAGGGTGCAGGGTGTAGAGTGTAACGTGTAGCGTGTAGGGTGTAGCGTGTAGTGTGTAGGGTGTAGCGTGTAGCGTGTAGTGTGTAGCGTGTAGGGTGTAGGGTGTAGAGTGTAGCGTGTAGGATGTAGCATGTAGCGTGTAGGGTGTAGGGTGTATAGTGTAGAGTGTAGCGTGTAGTGTGAAGCATGCAGGGTGTAGGGTGTCGGGTATAGCGTGTAGGGTGTAGGGTGTAGAGTGTAGGGTGTAGCGTGTATGGTGTAGAGTGTAGCGTGTAGCGTGTAGAGTGTAGCGTGTAGGGTGTAGAGTATAGCGTGTAGCGTGTAGGGTGTAGGGTGTAGAGTGTAGAGTGTAGCATGTAGCGTGTAGCGTGTAGAGTGTAGCGTGTAGCGTTTAGAGTGTAGGGTGTAGCGTGTAGAGTGTAGGGTGTAGAGTGTAGCGTGTAGCGTGTAGAGTGTAGAGTGTAGCGTGTAGGGTGTAGAGTGTAGCGTGTAGCGTGTAAGGTGTAGGGTGTAGCGTGTAGCGTGTAGAGTGTACGGTGTAGAGTGTAGGGTGTAGCGTGTAGGGTGTAGAGTGTAGCGTGTAGCGTGTAGCGTGTAGGGTTAAGCTACACACTACACACTAAACACAAAAAGAAAAGGATATGCAAACCAATGGGATCCACGTTAAATAGTCAATGTTATTGTACAAAAACAGTAATCCACAAACAGAACCAGGCAAAACATGCATTTAAAAACATTTAAAACACTAGTATGGCTGAATAGGCCATAAGTAATTTTACCCGAGGGAATGAAGGAAGCTAATACTTTACAGCATATGTGAGACAGGAGAAATAACCAGAGAGAAAAAATTGCTAGGTATGCGGGTACACCAATCTTAGTCAAATCTACATATAAGAAGCCTATTGTTTACTGCCAACTGTGACCCCCTGAGTACTATGACAGGAAACATATACTCCAGCCTAGTATCTGGAAGAAATACATCATGGATCCTATTTTGTTCAACACAGCATGCGTGCGCACAGTTGGTAAGCAAATGAAAGCAGACCCCTATAGAAAGGTAATCAGGGAAATAGATATGCTGCAGTACTACAAAATCCTAGTTATTTGGATAAATGTATGCATACAGACGCCTTGTGGAAATACAAAGAATCAGGATCCATTGTCCTAAGGCTTGGAAAAATGCCAGGCCATGCATGAAGTAAATAGGTGTAATTCCATAGCAGTTGTAAAGATAAGTTACCCAAGTCCTGTCCCTCGGGAAAAAAACAAAGGAAGCCCTTTACCCCACGCGTATCGACACTACTCAAGCGTCTTCATCAGAGGAAAAAGTGACACCCTACACGCTACACGCTACACTCTACACCCTACACGCTACACTCTACACCCTACACTCTACACGCTACATGCTACACTCTACACCCTACACAATACACGCTACTTGCTACACCCTACATGCTACACTCTACACGCTACACGCTACACCCTACACGGTACACCCTACACCCTACACGCTACAATCTACACGCTACAAGCTACACACTATACGCTACACGCTAGACGCTACACTCTACACGCTACACGATACACGCTACACCCTACACGCTACACCCTACACTCTACACCCTACAACCTACACGCTACACGCTACATGCTACACCCTACACGCTACACCCTACACTCTACACCCTACACCCTACACGCTACACGCTACACGCTACACCCTACACGCTACACCCTACACTCTACACCCTACACCCTACACGCTACACGTTACACCCTACATGCTACACCCTACACTCTACACCCTACACCCTACATGCTACACCCTACGCCCTGCACGCCACACACTACACTCTACACGCTACACCCTACACCACACACTGTACACCCTACACCCTACACGCTACACGCTACACTCTACACGCTACACCCTACACTCTACACCCTACACCCTACACTCTATACGCTACACTCTACACCCTGCACGCTACACGCTACACCCTACACGCTACACTCTACACCCTACACGCTACACCCTACATTCTACACCCTACACCCTACACACTACACGCTACTCGCTACACTCTACACCCTACACGCTACACTCTACACTCTACTCCCTACTCTCTACACGCTACACTCTATACCCTACACTCTACACGCTACGCGCTACACGCTACACACTACACACTACACGCTACACTTTACACTCTACACGCTACACACTACACGCTACACGCTACACTCTACACCCTACACCCTACTCTACATGCTACACGCTACACGGTACATGATACACGCTACACGCTACACGCTACACACTACACTCTACACGCTACACGGTACACGCTACACGCTACGCCCTACACCCTACACGCTACATGTTACACTCTACACCCTACACGCTACACTCTACACCCTACACGCTACACCCTACACCCTACACGCTACACACTACACGCTACTCTACACCCTACACGCTGCACTCTATACGCTACACGGTACACGCTACACGCTGCACCCTACACCCTACACGCTACACTCTACACGCTACATGCTACACCCTACACTCTACACCCTACACGCTATACGCTACACTCTACACCCTGCACGCTACACGCTACACGCTACACCCTACACGCTACACTCTACACCCTACACACTACACTCTACACGCTACACGGTACACGCTACACGCTACGCCCTACACGCTACACACTACACGCTACACTCTACACCCTACACGCTGCACTCTATACGCTACACGGTACACGCTACACGCTGCACCCTACACCCTACACGCTACACTCTACACGCTACATGCTACACCCTACACTCTACACCCTACACGCTATACGCTACACTCTACACCCTGCACACTACACGCTACATGCTACACCCTACACGCTACACTCTACACCCTACACGCTACACCCTACACGCTACACTCTACACCCTACACGCTACACCCTACACTCTGCACCCTACACCCTACACGCTACTCGCTACACTCTACACCCTACCCGCTACACTCTACACGCTACACACTACACTCTACACTCTACACGCTACACGCTACACTCTACACCCTACACGCAACACGCTACACTCTACACCCTACACGCTACACTCTGCACGCTACACGCTACACCCTACACCCTACACGCTACACTCTACACGCTACACGCTACACTCTACACCATACACGCTACACCCTACACTCTACACCCTACACCCTACACGCTATACCCGACACTCTACACCCTACACGCTTCACCCTACACGCTACACTCTACACTCTACACCATACACCCTACACGCTACATGCTACACCCTACACGCTACACTCTACACCCTACACGCTACACTCTACATCCTACACCCTACACGCTATACGCTACACTCTACACCCTGCACACTACACGCTACACTCTACACCCTACACGCTACACTCTACACCCTACACGCTACACCCTACACTCTACACACTACACCCTACACGCTACACGCTACACTCTACACCCTACACGCAACACCCTACACTCTACACCCTACACCCTAAACCCTACACGCTACACCCTACACGCTACACTCTACACCCTACACCCTACACTCTACACCCTACACGCTACACGCTACACTCTACACAGGGTGCAGGGTGTAGAGTGTAGCGTGTAGGGTGTAGAGTGTAATGTGTAGCGTGTAGGGTGTAGCGTGTAGCGTGTAGGGTGTAGGGTGTAGAGTGTAACGTGTAGCGTGTAGAGTGTAGCGTGTAGCGTGTAGGGTGTAGCGTGTAGTGTGTAGCGTGTAGAGTGTAGGGTGTAGAGTGTAGCGTGTAGGTTGTAGCATGTAGCGTGTAGGGTGTAGGGTGTAGAGTGTAGAGTGTAGCGTGTAGGGTGAAGCATGTAGGGTGTAGGGTGTAGAGTGTAGGGTGTAGCGTGTAGCGTGTAGCTTGTAGGGTGTAGAGTGTAGCGTGTAGCGTGTAGGCTGTAGCGTGTAGGGTGTAGCATGTATCGTGTAGGGTGTAGGGTGTAGAGTGTAGCATGTTGCGTGTAGGGTGTAGCGTGTAGCGTGTAGGGTGTAGGGTGTAGAGTGTAGGGTGTAGCGTGTAGGGTGTAGCGTGTAGCGTGTAGGGTGTAGGGTGTAGAGTGTAGGGTGTAGTGTGTAGGGTGTAGCATGTATCCTGTAGCGTGTAGAGTGTAGCGTCTAGCGTATAGGGTGTAGCGTGTAGCGTGTAGATTGTAGCGTGTAGGGTGTAGGGTGTAGGGTGTAGCGTGTAGCGTGTAGGGTGTAGATTGTAGCGTGTAGCGTGTAGGGTGTAGGGTGTAGAGTGCAGAGTGTAGGGTGTAGAGTGTAGCGTGTAGAGTGTAGGGTGTAGAGTGTAGGGTGTAGAGTGTAACGTGTAGTGTGTAGGGTGTAGCGTGTAGCGTGTAGGGTGTAGCGTGTAGCGTGTAGGGTGCAGGGTGTAGAGTGTAACGTGTAGCGTGTAGGGTGTAGCGTGTAGTGTGTAGGGTGTAGCGTGTAGCGTGTAGTGTGTAGCGTGTAGGGTGTAGGGTGTAGAGTGTAGCGTGTAGGGTGTAGCATGTAGCGTGTAGGGTGTAGGGTGTATAGTGTAGAGTGTAGCGTGTAGTGTGAAGCATGCAGGGTGTAGGGTGTCGGGTATAGCGTGTAGGGTGTAGGGTGTAGAGTGTAGGGTGTAGCGTGTATGGTGTAGAGTGTAGCGTGTAGAGTGTAGCGTGTAGGGTGTAGGGTGTAGCGTGTAGCGTGCAGTGTAACGTGTAGGGTGTAGAGTGTAAGCGTGTTGCGTGTAGGGTGTAGCGTGTAGGGTGTAGAGTATAGTGTGTAGCGTGTAGGGTGTAGGGTGTAGAGTGTAGGGTGTAGCGTGTAGCGTGTAGGGTGTAGGGTGTAGATTGTAGCGTGTAGGGTGTAGGGTGTAGCGTGTAGCGTGTAGGGTGCAGGGTGTAGAGTGTAGCGTGTAGCGTGTATGGTGTAGGGTGTAGAGTGTAGCGTGTAGAGTGTAGGGTGTAGAGTGTAGGGTGTAGAGTGTAACGTGTAGCGTGTATTGTGTAGCGTATAGCATGTAGGGTGTAGCGTGTAGCGTGTAGGGTGCAGGGTGTAGAGTGTAGCGTGTAGGGTGTAGAGTGTAACGTGTAGCGTGTAGGGTGTAGCGTGTAGCGTGTAGGGTGTAGGGTGTAGAGTGTAACGTGTAGCGTGTAGGGTGTAGCGTGTAGCGTGTAGGGTGTAGCGTGTAGTGTGTAGCGTGTAGAGTGTAGGGTGTAGAGTGTAGCGTGTAGGTTGTAGCATGTAGCGTGTAGGGTGTAGGGTGTAGAGTGTAGAGTGTAGCGTGTAGGATGAAGCATGTAGGGTGTAGGGTGTAGAGTGTAGGGTGTAGCGTGTAGCGTGTAGCTTGTAGGGTGTAGAGTGTAGCGTGTAGCGTGTAGGCTGTAGCGTGTAGGGTGTAGCATGTATCGTGTAGGGTGTAGGGTGTAGAGTGTAGCATGTTGCGTGTAGAGTGTAGGGTGTAGCGTGTAGGGTGTAGAGTGTAGCGTGTAGGGTGTAGAGTGTAGCGTGTAGCGTGTAGCGCGTGTAGGGTGTAGGTTGTAGAGTGTAGCGTGTAGCGTGTAGGGTGTAGGGTGTAGCGTGTAGCGTGTAGAGTGTAGCGTGTAGCATGTAGAGTGGAGTGTAGCGTGTAGGGTGTAGAGTGTAGCGCGTAGCGTGTAGGGTGTAGGGTGTAGAGTGTAGCGTGTAGCGTGTAGAGTGTACGGTGTAGAGTGTAGGGTGTAACGTGTAGGGTGTAGAGTGTAGCGTGTAGCGTGTAGGGTGTAGGGTGTAGATTGTAGCGTGTAGGGTGCAGGGTGTAGAGTGTAGCGTGTAGGGTGTAGAGTGTAACGTGTAGCGTGTAGGGTGTAGCGTGTAGCGTGTAGGGTGTAGGGTGTAGAGTGTAACGTGTAGCGTGTAGGGTGTAGCGTGTAGCGTGTAGGGTGTAGCGTGTAGCGTGTAGTGTGTAGCGTGTAGAGTGTAGGGTGTAGAGTGTAGCGTGTAGGGTGTAGCATGTAGCGTGTAGGGTGTAGGGTGTAGAGTGTAGAGTGTAGCGTGTAGGGTGAAGCATGTAGGGTGTAGGGTGTCGGGTATAGCGTGTAGGGTGTAGGGTGTAGAGTGTAGGGTGTAGCGTGTATGGTGTAGAGTGTAGCGTGTAGCGTGCAGAGTATAGCGTGTAGGGTGTAGCGTGTAGCGTGCAGAGTGTAGCGTGTAGGGTATAGAGTGTAGCGTGTTGCGTGTAGGGTGTAGAGTGTAGCGTGTAGCGTGTAGAGTGTAGAGTGTAGCGTGTAGCGTGTAGAGTGTAGCGTGTAGGGTGTAGAGTATAGCGTGTAGGGTGTAGGGTGTAGAGTGTAGAGTGTAGCATGTAGCGTGTAGCGTGTAGAGTGTAGCGTGTAGCGTGTAGAGTGTAGGGTGTAGCGTGTAGCGTGTAGAGTGTAGGGTGTAGAGTGTAGCGTGTAGCGTGTAGAGTGTAGAGTGTAGCGTGTAGGGTGTAGAGTGTAGCGTGTAGCGTGTAAGGTGTAGGGTGTAGCGTGTAGCGTGTAGAGTGTACGGTGTAGAGTGTAGGGTGTAGCGTGTAGGGTGTAGAGTGTAGCGTGTAGCGTGTAGCGTGTAGGGTTAAGCTACACACTACACACTAAACACAAAAAGAAAAGGATATGCAAACCAATGGGATCCACGTTAAATAGTCAATGTTATTGTACAAAAACAGTAATCCACAAACAGAACCAGGCAAAACATGCATTTAAAAACATTTAAAACACTAGTATGGCTGAATAGGCCATAAGTAATTTTACCCGAGGGAATGAAGGAAGCTAATACTTTACAGCATATGTGAGACAGGAGAAATAACCAGAGAGAAAAAAATTGCTAGGTATGCGGGTACACCAATCTTAGTCAAATCTACATATAAGAAGCCTATTGTTTACTGCCAACTGTGACCCCGTGAGTACTATGACAGGAAACATATACTCCAGCCTAGTATCTGGAAGAAATACATCATGGATCCTATTTTGTTCAACACAGCATGCGTGCGCACAGTTGGTAAGCAAATGAAAGCAGACCCCTATAGAAAGGTAATCAGGGAAATAGATATGCTGCAGTACTACAAAATCCTAGTTATTTGGATAAATGTATGCATACAGACGCCTTGTGGAAATACAAAGAATCAGGATCCATTGTCCTAAGGCTTGGAAAAATGCCAGGCCATGCATGAAGTAAATAGGTGTAATTCCATAGCAGTTGTAAAGATAAGTTACCCAAGTCCTGTCCCTCGGGAAAAAAACAAAGGAAGCCCTTTACCCCACGCGTATCGACACTACTCAAGCGTCTTCATCAGAGGAAAAAGTGACACCCTACACGCTACACGCTACACTCTACACCCTACACGCTACACTCTACACCCTACACTCTACACGCTACATGCTACACTCTACACCCTACACAATACACGCTACTTGCTACACCCTACATGCTACACTCTACACGCTACACGCTACACCCTACACGGTACACCCTACACCCTACACGCTACAATCTACACGCTACAAGCTACACACTATACGCTACACGCTAGACGCTACACTCTACACGCTACACGATACACGCTACACCCTACACGCTACACCCTACACTCTACACCCTACAACCTACACGCTACACGCTACATGCTACACCCTACACGCTACACCCTACACTCTACACCCTACACCCTACACGCTACACGCTACACGCTACACCCTACACGCTACACCCTACACTCTACACCCTACACCCTACACGCTACACGTTACACCCTACATGCTACACCCTACACTCTACACCCTACACCCTACATGCTACACCCTACGCCCTGCACGCCACACACTACACTCTACACGCTACACCCTACACCACACACTGTACACCCTACACCCTACACGCTACACGCTACACTCTACACGCTACACCCTACACTCTACACCCTACACCCTACACTCTATACGCTACACTCTACACCCTGCACGCTACACGCTACACCCTACACGCTACACTCTACACCCTACACGCTACACCCTACATTCTACACCCTACACCCTACACACTACACGCTACTCGCTACACTCTACACCCTACACGCTACACTCTACACTCTACTCCCTACTCTCTACACGCTACACTCTATACCCTACACTCTACACGCTACGCGCTACACGCTACACACTACACACTACACGCTACACTTTACACTCTACACGCTACACACTACACGCTACACGCTACACTCTACACCCTACACCCTACTCTACATGCTACACGCTACACGGTACATGATACACGCTACACGCTACACGCTACACACTACACTCTACACGCTACACGGTACACGCTACACGCTACGCCCTACACCCTACACGCTACATGTTACACTCTACACCCTACACGCTACACTCTACACCCTACACGCTACACCCTACACCCTACACGCTACACACTACACGCTACTCTACACCCTACACGCTGCACTCTATACGCTACACGGTACACGCTACACGCTGCACCCTACACCCTACACGCTACACTCTACACGCTACATGCTACACCCTACACTCTACACCCTACACGCTATACGCTACACTCTACACCCTGCACGCTACACGCTACACGCTACACCCTACACGCTACACTCTACACCCTACACACTACACTCTACACGCTACACGGTACACGCTACACGCTACGCCCTACACGCTACACACTACACGCTACACTCTACACCCTACACGCTGCACTCTATACGCTACACGGTACACGCTACACGCTGCACCCTACACCCTACACGCTACACTCTACACGCTACATGCTACACCCTACACTCTACACCCTACACGCTATACGCTACACTCTACACCCTGCACACTACACGCTACATGCTACACCCTACACGCTACACTCTACACCCTACACGCTACACCCTACACGCTACACTCTACACCCTACACGCTACACCCTACACTCTGCACCCTACACCCTACACGCTACTCGCTACACTCTACACCCTACCCGCTACACTCTACACGCTACACACTACACTCTACACTCTACACGCTACACGCTACACTCTACACCCTACACGCAACACGCTACACTCTACACCCTACACGCTACACTCTGCACGCTACACGCTACACTCTACACCATACACGCTACACCCTACACTCTACACCCTACACCCTACACGCTATACCCGACACCCTACACCCTACACGCTTCACCCTACACGCTACACTCTACACTCTACACCATACACCCTACACGCTACATGCTACACCCTACACGCTACACTCTACACCCTACACGCTACACTCTACATCCTACACCCTACACGCTATACGCTACACTCTACACCCTGCACACTACACGCTACACTCTACACCCTACACGCTACACTCTACACCCTACACGCTACACCCTACACTCTACACACTACACCCTACACGCTACACGCTACACTCTACACCCTACACGCAACACCCTACACTCTACACCCTACACCCTAAACCCTACACGCTACACCCTACACGCTACACTCTACACCCTACACCCTACACTCTACACCCTACACGCTACACGCTACACTCTACACAGGGTGCAGGGTGTAGAGTGTAGCGTGTAGGGTGTAGAGTGTAATGTGTAGCGTGTAGGGTGTAGCGTGTAGCGTGTAGGGTGTAGGGTGTAGAGTGTAACGTGTAGCGTGTAGAGTGTAGCGTGTAGCGTGTAGGGTGTAGCGTGTAGTGTGTAGCGTGTAGAGTGTAGGGTGTAGAGTGTAGCGTGTAGGTTGTAGCATGTAGCGTGTAGGGTGTAGGGTGTAGAGTGTAGAGTGTAGCGTGTAGGGTGAAGCATGTAGGGTGTAGGGTGTAGAGTGTAGGGTGTAGCGTGTAGCGTGTAGCTTGTAGGGTGTAGAGTGTAGCGTGTAGCGTGTAGGCTGTAGCGTGTAGGGTGTAGCATGTATCGTGTAGGGTGTAGGGTGTAGAGTGTAGCATGTTGCGTGTAGGGTGTAGCGTGTAGCGTGTAGGGTGTAGGGTGTAGAGTGTAGGGTGTAGCGTGTAGGGTGTAGCGTGTAGCGTGTAGGGTGTAGGGTGTAGAGTGTAGGGTGTAGTGTGTAGGGTGTAGCATGTATCCTGTAGCGTGTAGAGTGTAGCGTCTAGCGTATAGGGTGTAGCGTGTAGCGTGTAGATTGTAGCGTGTAGGGTGTAGGGTGTAGGGTGTAGCGTGTAGCGTGTAGGGTGTAGATTGTAGCGTGTAGCGTGTAGGGTGTAGGGTGTAGAGTGCAGAGTGTAGGGTGTAGAGTGTAGCGTGTAGAGTGTAGGGTGTAGAGTGTAGGGTGTAGAGTGTAACGTGTAGTGTGTAGGGTGTAGCGTGTAGCGTGTAGCGTGTAGGGTGCAGGGTGTAGAGTGTAACGTGTAGCGTGTAGGGTGTAGCGTGTAGTGTGTAGGGTGTAGCGTGTAGCGTGTAGTGTGTAGCGTGTAGGGTGTAGGGTGTAGAGTGTAGCGTGTAGGGTGTAGCATGTAGCGTGTAGGGTGTAGGGTGTATAGTGTAGAGTGTAGCGTGTAGTGTGAAGCATGCAGGGTGTAGGGTGTCGGGTATAGCGTGTAGGGTGTAGGGTGTAGAGTGTAGGGTGTAGCGTGTATGGTGTAGAGTATAGCGTGTAGCGTGTAGGGTGTAGGGTGTAGAGTGTAGAGTGTAGCATGTAGCGTGTAGCGTGTAGAGTGTAGCGTGTAGCGTGTAGAGTGTAGGGTGTAGCGTGTAGAGTGTAGGGTGTAGAGTGTAGCGTGTAGCGTGTAGAGTGTAGAGTGTAGCGTGTAGGGTGTAGAGTGTAGCGTGTAGCGTGTAAGGTGTAGGGTGTAGCGTGTAGCGTGTAGAGTGTACGGTGTAGAGTGTAGGGTGTAGCGTGTAGGGTGTAGAGTGTAGCGTGTAGCGTGTAGCGTGTAGGGTTAAGCTACACACTACACACTAAACACAAAAAGAAAAGGATATGCAAACCAATGGGATCCACGTTAAATAGTCAATGTTATTGTACAAAAACAGTAATCCACAAACAGAACCAGGCAAAACATGCATTTAAAAACATTTAAAACACTAGTATGGCTGAATAGGCCATAAGTAATTTTACCCGAGGGAATGAAGGAAGCTAATACTTTACAGCATATGTGAGACAGGAGAAATAACCAGAGAGAAAAAATTGCTAGGTATGCGGGTACACCAATCTTAGTCAAATCTACATATAAGAAGCCTATTGTTTACTGCCAACTGTGACCCCCTGAGTACTATGACAGGAAACATATACTCCAGCCTAGTATCTGGAAGAAATACATCATGGATCCTATTTTGTTCAACACAGCATGCATGCGCACAGTTGGTAAGCAAATGAAAGCAGACCCCTATAGAAAGGTAATCAGGGAAATAGATATGCTGCAGTACTACAAAATCCTAGTTATTTGGATAAATGTATGCATACAGACGCCTTGTGGAAATACAAAGAATCAGGATCCATTGTCCTAAGGCTTGGAAAAATGCCAGGCCATGCATGAAGTAAATAGGTGTAATTCCATAGCAGTTGTAAAGATAAGTTACCCAAGTCCTGTCCCTCGGGAAAAAAACAAAGGAAGCCCTTTACCCCACGCGTATCGACACTACTCAAGCGTCTTCATCAGAGGAAAAAGTGACACCCTACACGCTACACGCTACACTCTACACCCTACACGCTACACTCTACACCCTACACTCTACACGCTACATGCTACACTCTACACCCTACACAATACACGCTACTTGCTACACCCTACATGCTACACTCTACACGCTACACGCTACACCCTACACGGTACACCCTACACCCTACACGCTACAATCTACACGCTACAAGCTACACACTATACGCTACACGCTAGACGCTACACTCTACACGCTACACGATACACGCTACACCCTACACGCTACACCCTACACTCTACACCCTACAACCTACACGCTACACGCTACATGCTACACCCCACACGCTACACCCTACACTCTACACCCTACACCCTACACGCTACACGCTACACGCTACACCCTACACGCTACACCCTACACTCTACACCCTACACCCTACACGCTACACGTTACACCCTACATGCTACACCCTACACTCTACACCCTACACCCTACATGCTACACCCTACGCCCTGCACGCCACACACTACACTCTACACGCTACACCCTACACCACACACTGTACACCCTACACCCTACACGCTACACGCTACACTCTACACGCTACACCCTACACTCTACACCCTACACCCTACACTCTATACGCTACACTCTACACCCTGCACGCTACACGCTACACCCTACACGCTACACTCTACACCCTACACGCTACACCCTACATTCTACACCCTACACCCTACACACTACACGCTACTCGCTACACTCTACACCCTACACGCTACACTCTACACTCTACTCCCTACTCTCTACACGCTACACTCTATACCCTACACTCTACACGCTAACGCGCTACACGCTACACACTACACACTACACGCTACACTTTACACTCTACACGCTACACACTACACGCTACACGCTACACTCTACACCCTACACCCTACTCTACATGCTACACGCTACACGGTACATGATACACGCTACACGCTACACGCTACACACTACACTCTACACGCTACACGGTACACGCTACACGCTACGCCCTACACCCTACACGCTACATGTTACACTCTACACCCTACACGCTACACTCTACACCCTACACGCTACACCCTACACCCTACACGCTACACACTACACGCTACTCTACACCCTACACGCTGCACTCTATACGCTACACGGTACACGCTACACGCTGCACCCTACACCCTACACGCTACACTCTACACGCTACATGCTACACCCTACACTCTACACCCTACACGCTATACGCTACACTCTACACCCTGCACGCTACACGCTACACGCTACACCCTACACGCTACACTCTACACCCTACACACTACACTCTACACGCTACACGGTACACGCTACACGCTACGCCCTACACGCTACACACTACACGCTACACTCTACACCCTACACGCTGCACTCTATACGCTACACGGTACACGCTACACGCTGCACCCTACACCCTACACGCTACACTCTACACGCTACATGCTACACCCTACACTCTACACCCTACACGCTATACGCTACACTCTACACCCTGCACACTACACGCTACATGCTACACCCTACACGCTACACTCTACACCCTACACGCTACACCCTACACGCTACACTCTACACCCTACACGCTACACCCTACACTCTGCACCCTACACCCTACACGCTACTCGCTACACTCTACACCCTACCCGCTACACTCTACACGCTACACACTACACTCTACACTCTACACGCTACACGCTACACTCTACACCCTACACGCAACACGCTACACTCTACACCCTACACGCTACACTCTGCACGCTACACGCTACACCCTACACCCTACACGCTACACTCTACACGCTACACGCTACACTCTACACCATACACGCTACACCCTACACTCTACACCATACACCCTACATGCTACATGCTACACCCTACACGCTACACTCTACACCCTACACGCTACACTCTACATCCTACACCCTACACGCTATACGCTACACTCTACACCCTGCACACTACACGCTACACTCTACACCCTACACGCTACACTCTACACCCTACACGCTACACCCTACACTCTACACACTACACCCTACACGCTACACGCTACACTCTACACCCTACACGCAACACCCTACACTCTACACCCTACACCCTAAACCCTACACGCTACACCCTACACGCTACACTCTACACCCTACACCCTACACTCTACACCCTACACGCTACACGCTACACTCTACACAGGGTGCAGGGTGTAGAGTGTAGCGTGTAGGGTGTAGAGTGTAATGTGTAGCGTGTAGGGTGTAGCGTGTAGCGTGTAGGGTGTAGGGTGTAGAGTGTAACGTGTAGCGTGTAGAGTGTAGCGTGTAGCGTGTAGGGTGTAGCGTGTAGTGTGTAGCGTGTAGAGTGTAGGGTGTAGAGTGTAGCGTGTAGGTTGTAGCATGTAGCGTGTAGGGTGTAGGGTGTAGAGTGTAGAGTGTAGCGTGTAGGGTGAAGCATGTAGGGTGTAGGGTGTAGAGTGTAGGGTGTAGCGTGTAGCGTGTAGCTTGTAGGGTGTAGAGTGTAGCGTGTAGCGTGTAGGCTGTAGCGTGTAGGGTGTAGCATGTATCGTGTAGGGTGTAGGGTGTAGAGTGTAGCATGTTGCGTGTAGGGTGTAGCGTGTAGCGTGTAGGGTGTAGGGTGTAGAGTGTAGGGTGTAGCGTGTAGGGTGTAGCGTGTAGCGTGTAGGGTGTAGGGTGTAGAGTGTAGGGTGTAGTGTGTAGGGTGTAGCATGTATCCTGTAGCGTGTAGAGTGTAGCGTCTAGCGTATAGGGTGTAGCGTGTAGCGTGTAGATTGTAGCGTGTAGGGTGTAGGGTGTAGGGTGTAGCGTGTAGCGTGTAGGGTGTAGATTGTAGCGTGTAGCGTGTAGGGTGTAGGGTGTAGAGTGCAGAGTGTAGGGTGTAGAGTGTAGCGTGTAGAGTGTAGGGTGTAGAGTGTAGGGTGTAGAGTGTAACGTGTAGTGTGTAGGGTGTAGCGTGTAGCGTGTAGCGTGTAGGGTGCAGGGTGTAGAGTGTAACGTGTAGCGTGTAGGGTGTAGCGTGTAGTGTGTAGGGTGTAGCGTGTAGCGTGTAGTGTGTAGCGTGTAGGGTGTAGGGTGTAGAGTGTAGCGTGTAGGGTGTAGCATGTAGCGTGTAGGGTGTAGGGTGTATAGTGTAGAGTGTAGCGTGTAGTGTGAAGCATGCAGGGTGTAGGGTGTCGGGTATAGCGTGTAGGGTGTAGGGTGTAGAGTGTAGGGTGTAGCGTGTATGGTGTAGAGTGTAGCGTGTAGCGTGTAGAGTGTAGCGTGTAGGGTGTAGAGTATAGCGTGTAGCGTGTAGGGTGTAGGGTGTAGAGTGTAGAGTGTAGCATGTAGCGTGTAGCGTGTAGAGTGTAGCGTGTAGCGTGTAGAGTGTAGGGTGTAGCGTGTAGAGTGTAGGGTGTAGAGTGTAGCGTGTAGCGTGTAGAGTGTAGAGTGTAGCGTGTAGGGTGTAGAGTGTAGCGTGTAGCGTGTAAGGTGTAGGGTGTAGCGTGTAGCGTGTAGAGTGTACGGTGTAGAGTGTAGGGTGTAGCGTGTAGGGTGTAGAGTGTAGCGTGTAGCGTGTAGCGTGTAGGGTTAAGCTACACACTACACACTAAACACAAAAAGAAAAGGATATGCAAACCAATGGGATCCACGTTAAATAGTCAATGTTATTGTACAAAAACAGTAATCCACAAACAGAACCAGGCAAAACATGCATTTAAAAACATTTAAAACACTAGTATGGCTGAATAGGCCATAAGTAATTTTACCCGAGGGAATGAAGGAAGCTAATACTTTACAGCATATGTGAGACAGGAGAAATAACCAGAGAGAAAAAATTGCTAGGTATGCGGGTACACCAATCTTAGTCAAATCTACATATAAGAAGCCTATTGTTTACTGCCAACTGTGACCCCCTGAGTACTATGACAGGAAACATATACTCCAGCCTAGTATCTGGAAGAAATACATCATGGATCCTATTTTGTTCAACACAGCATGCATGCGCACAGTTGGTAAGCAAATGAAAGCAGACCCCTATAGAAAGGTAATCAGGGAAATAGATATGCTGCAGTACTACAAAATCCTAGTTATTTGGATAAATGTATGCATACAGACGCCTTGTGGAAATACAAAGAATCAGGATCCATTGTCCTAAGGCTTGGAAAAATGCCAGGCCATGCATGAAGTAAATAGGTGTAATTCCATAGCAGTTGTAAAGATAAGTTACCCAAGTCCTGTCCCTCGGGAAAAAAACAAAGGAAGCCCTTTACCCCACGCGTATCGACACTACTCAAGCGTCTTCATCAGAGGAAAAAGTGACACCCTACACGCTACACGCTACACTCTACACCCTACACGCTACACTCTACACCCTACACTCTACACGCTACATGCTACACTCTACACCCTACACAATACACGCTACTTGCTACACCCTACATGCTACACTCTACACGCTACACGCTACACCCTACACGGTACACCCTACACCCTACACGCTACAATCTACACGCTACAAGCTACACACTATACGCTACACGCTAGACGCTACACTCTACACGCTACACGATACACGCTACACCCTACACGCTACACCCTACACTCTACACCCTACAACCTACACGCTACACGCTACATGCTACACCCCACACGCTACACCCTACACTCTACACCCTACACCCTACACGCTACACGCTACACGCTACACCCTACACGCTACACCCTACACTCTACACCCTACACCCTACACGCTACACGTTACACCCTACATGCTACACCCTACACTCTACACCCTACACCCTACATGCTACACCCTACGCCCTGCACGCCACACACTACACTCTACACGCTACACCCTACACCCCACACTGTACACCCTACACCCTACACGCTACACGCTACACTCTACACGCTACACCCTACACTCTACACCCTACACCCTACACTCTATACGCTACACTCTACACCCTGCACGCTACACGCTACACCCTACACGCTACACTCTACACCCTACACGCTACACCCTACATTCTACACCCTACACCCTACACACTACACGCTACTCGCTACACTCTACACCCTACACGCTACACTCTACACTCTACTCCCTACTCTCTACACGCTACACTCTATACCCTACACTCTACACGCTACGCGCTACACGCTACACACTACACACTACACGCTACACTTTACACTCTACACGCTACACACTACACGCTACACGCTACACTCTACACCCTACACCCTACTCTACATGCTACACGCTACACGGTACATGATACACGCTACACGCTACACGCTACACACTACACTCTACACGCTACACGGTACACGCTACACGCTACGCCCTACACCCTACACGCTACATGTTACACTCTACACCCTACACGCTACACTCTACACCCTACACGCTACACCCTACACCCTACACGCTACACACTACACGCTACTCTACACCCTACACGCTGCACTCTATACGCTACACGGTACACGCTACACGCTGCACCCTACACCCTACACGCTACACTCTACACGCTACATGCTACACCCTACACTCTACACCCTACACGCTATACGCTACACTCTACACCCTGCACGCTACACGCTACACGCTACACCCTACACGCTACACTCTACACCCTACACACTACACTCTACACGCTACACGGTACACGCTACACGCTACGCCCTACACGCTACACACTACACGCTACACTCTACACCCTACACGCTGCACTCTATACGCTACACGGTACACGCTACACGCTGCACCCTACACCCTACACGCTACACTCTACACGCTACATGCTACACCCTACACTCTACACCCTACACGCTATACGCTACACTCTACACCCTGCACACTACACGCTACATGCTACACCCTACACGCTACACTCTACACCCTACACGCTACACCCTACACGCTACACTCTACACCCTACACGCTACACCCTACACTCTGCACCCTACACCCTACACGCTACTCGCTACACTCTACACCCTACCCGCTACACTCTACACGCTACACACTACACTCTACACTCTACACGCTACACGCTACACTCTACACCCTACACGCAACACGCTACACTCTACACCCTACACGCTACACTCTGCACGCTACACGCTACACCCTACACCCTACACGCTACACTCTACACGCTACACGCTACACTCTACACCATACACGCTACACCCTACACTCTACACCCTACACCCTACACGCTATACCCGACACCCTACACCCTACACGCTTCACCCTACACGCTACACTCTACACTCTACACCATACACCCTACACGCTACATGCTACACCCTACACGCTACACTCTACACCCTACACGCTACACTCTACATCCTACACCCTACACGCTATACGCTACACTCTACACCCTGCACACTACACGCTACACTCTACACCCTACACGCTACACTCTACACCCTACACGCTACACCCTACACTCTACACACTACACCCTACACGCTACACGCTACACTCTACACCCTACACGCAACACCCTACACTCTACACCCTACACCCTAAACCCTACACGCTACACCCTACACGCTACACTCTACACCCTACACCCTACACTCTACACCCTACACGCTACACGCTACACTCTACACAGGGTGCAGGGTGTAGAGTGTAGCGTGTAGGGTGTAGAGTGTAATGTGTAGCGTGTAGGGTGTAGCGTGTAGCGTGTAGGGTGTAGGGTGTAGAGTGTAACGTGTAGCGTGTAGAGTGTAGCGTGTAGCGTGTAGGGTGTAGCGTGTAGTGTGTAGCGTGTAGAGTGTAGGGTGTAGAGTGTAGCGTGTAGGTTGTAGCATGTAGCGTGTAGGGTGTAGGGTGTAGAGTGTAGAGTGTAGCGTGTAGGGTGAAGCATGTAGGGTGTAGGGTGTAGAGTGTAGGGTGTAGCGTGTAGCGTGTAGCTTGTAGGGTGTAGAGTGTAGCGTGTAGCGTGTAGGCTGTAGCGTGTAGGGTGTAGCATGTATCGTGTAGGGTGTAGGGTGTAGAGTGTAGCATGTTGCGTGTAGGGTGTAGCGTGTAGCGTGTAGGGTGTAGGGTGTAGAGTGTAGGGTGTAGCGTGTAGGGTGTAGCGTGTAGCGTGTAGGGTGTAGGGTGTAGAGTGTAGGGTGTAGTGTGTAGGGTGTAGCATGTATCCTGTAGCGTGTAGAGTGTAGCGTCTAGCGTATAGGGTGTAGCGTGTAGCGTGTAGATTGTAGCGTGTAGGGTGTAGGGTGTAGGGTGTAGCGTGTAGCGTGTAGGGTGTAGATTGTAGCGTGTAGCGTGTAGGGTGTAGGGTGTAGAGTGCAGAGTGTAGGGTGTAGAGTGTAGCGTGTAGAGTGTAGGGTGTAGAGTGTAGGGTGTAGAGTGTAACGTGTAGTGTGTAGGGTGTAGCGTGTAGCGTGTAGCGTGTAGGGTGCAGGGTGTAGAGTGTAACGTGTAGCGTGTAGGGTGTAGCGTGTAGTGTGTAGGGTGTAGCGTGTAGCGTGTAGTGTGTAGCGTGTAGGGTGTAGGGTGTAGAGTGTAGCGTGTAGGGTGTAGCATGTAGCGTGTAGGGTGTAGGGTGTATAGTGTAGAGTGTAGCGTGTAGTGTGAAGCATGCAGGGTGTAGGGTGTCGGGTATAGCGTGTAGGGTGTAGGGTGTAGAGTGTAGGGTGTAGCGTGTATGGTGTAGAGTGTAGCGTGTAGCGTGTAGAGTGTAGCGTGTAGGGTGTAGAGTATAGCGTGTAGCGTGTAGGGTGTAGGGTGTAGAGTGTAGAGTGTAGCATGTAGCGTGTAGCGTGTAGAGTGTAGCGTGTAGCGTGTAGAGTGTAGGGTGTAGCGTGTAGAGTGTAGGGTGTAGAGTGTAGCGTGTAGCGTGTAGAGTGTAGAGTGTAGCGTGTAGGGTGTAGAGTGTAGCGTGTAGCGTGTAAGGTGTAGGGTGTAGCGTGTAGCGTGTAGAGTGTACGGTGTAGAGTGTAGGGTGTAGCGTGTAGGGTGTAGAGTGTAGCGTGTAGCGTGTAGCGTGTAGGGTTAAGCTACACACTACACACTAAACACAAAAAGAAAAGGATATGCAAACCAATGGGATCCACGTTAAATAGTCAATGTTATTGTACAAAAACAGTAATCCACAAACAGAACCAGGCAAAACATGCATTTAAAAACATTTAAAACACTAGTATGGCTGAATAGGCCATAAGTAATTTTACCCGAGGGAATGAAGGAAGCTAATACTTTACAGCATATGTGAGACAGGAGAAATAACCAGAGAGAAAAAATTGCTAGGTATGCGGGTACACCAATCTTAGTCAAATCTACATATAAGAAGCCTATTGTTTACTGCCAACTGTGACCCCCTGAGTACTATGACAGGAAACATATACTCCAGCCTAGTATCTGGAAGAAATACATCATGGATCCTATTTTGTTCAACACAGCATGCATGCGCACAGTTGGTAAGCAAATGAAAGCAGACCCCTATAGAAAGGTAATCAGGGAAATAGATATGCTGCAGTACTACAAAATCCTAGTTATTTGGATAAATGTATGCATACAGACGCCTTGTGGAAATACAAAGAATCAGGATCCATTGTCCTAAGGCTTGGAAAAATGCCAGGCCATGCATGAAGTAAATAGGTGTAATTCCATAGCAGTTGTAAAGATAAGTTACCCAAGTCCTGTCCCTCGGGAAAAAAACAAAGGAAGCCCTTTACCCCACGCGTATCGACACTACTCAAGCGTCTTCATCAGAGGAAAAAGTGACACCCTACACGCTACACGCTACACTCTACACCCTACACGCTACACTCTACACCCTACACTCTACACGCTACATGCTACACTCTACACCCTACACAATACACGCTACTTGCTACACCCTACATGCTACACTCTACACGCTACACGCTACACCCTACACGGTACACCCTACACCCTACACGCTACAATCTACACGCTACAAGCTACACACTATACGCTACACGCTAGACGCTACACTCTACACGCTACACGATACACGCTACACCCTACACGCTACACCCTACACTCTACACCCTACAACCTACACGCTACACGCTACATGCTACACCCCACACGCTACACCCTACACTCTACACCCTACACCCTACACGCTACACGCTACACGCTACACCCTACACGCTACACCCTACACTCTACACCCTACACCCTACACGCTACACGTTACACCCTACATGCTACACCCTACACTCTACACCCTACACCCTACATGCTACACCCTACGCCCTGCACGCCACACACTACACTCTACACGCTACACCCTACACCCCACACTGTACACCCTACACCCTACACGCTACACGCTACACTCTACACGCTACACCCTACACTCTACACCCTACACCCTACACTCTATACGCTACACTCTACACCCTGCACGCTACACGCTACACCCTACACGCTACACTCTACACCCTACACGCTACACCCTACATTCTACACCCTACACCCTACACACTACACGCTACTCGCTACACTCTACACCCTACACGCTACACTCTACACTCTACTCCCTACTCTCTACACGCTACACTCTATACCCTACACTCTACACGCTACGCGCTACACGCTACACACTACACACTACACGCTACACTTTACACTCTACACGCTACACACTACACGCTACACGCTACACTCTACACCCTACACCCTACTCTACATGCTACACGCTACACGGTACATGATACACGCTACACGCTACACGCTACACACTACACTCTACACGCTACACGGTACACGCTACACGCTACGCCCTACACCCTACACGCTACATGTTACACTCTACACCCTACACGCTACACTCTACACCCTACACGCTACACCCTACACCCTACACGCTACACACTACACGCTACTCTACACCCTACACGCTGCACTCTATACGCTACACGGTACACGCTACACGCTGCACCCTACACCCTACACGCTACACTCTACACGCTACATGCTACACCCTACACTCTACACCCTACACGCTATACGCTACACTCTACACCCTGCACGCTACACGCTACACGCTACACCCTACACGCTACACTCTACACCCTACACACTACACTCTACACGCTACACGGTACACGCTACACGCTACGCCCTACACGCTACACACTACACGCTACACTCTACACCCTACACGCTGCACTCTATACGCTACACGGTACACGCTACACGCTGCACCCTACACCCTACACGCTACACTCTACACGCTACATGCTACACCCTACACTCTACACCCTACACGCTATACGCTACACTCTACACCCTGCACACTACACGCTACATGCTACACCCTACACGCTACACTCTACACCCTACACGCTACACCCTACACGCTACACTCTACACCCTACACGCTACACCCTACACTCTGCACCCTACACCCTACACGCTACTCGCTACACTCTACACCCTACCCGCTACACTCTACACGCTACACACTACACTCTACACTCTACACGCTACACGCTACACTCTACACCCTACACGCAACACGCTACACTCTACACCCTACACGCTACACTGCACGCTACACGCTACACCCTACACCCTACACGCTACACTCTACACGCTACACGCTACACTCTACACCATACACGCTACACCCTACACTCTACACCCTACACCCTACACGCTATACCCGACACCCTACACCCTACACGCTTCACCCTACACGCTACACTCTACACTC
This sequence comes from Ranitomeya variabilis, assembly GCF_051348905.1. Classification (NCBI taxonomy): domain Eukaryota; kingdom Metazoa; phylum Chordata; class Amphibia; order Anura; family Dendrobatidae; genus Ranitomeya; species Ranitomeya variabilis. Next base: position 232,273 of record NW_027508182.1, on the reverse strand, counting down.
TACACCATACACCCTACACGCTACATGCTACACCCTACACGCTACACTCTACACCCTACACGCTACACTCTACATCCTACACCCTACACGCTATACGCTACACTCTACACCCTGCACACTACACGCTACACTCTACACCCTACACGCTACACTCTACACCCTACACGCTACACCCTACACTCTACACACTACACCCTACACGCTACACGCTACACTCTACACCCTACACGCAACACCCTACACTCTACACCCTACACCCTAAACCCTACACGCTACACCCTACACGCTACACTCTACACCCTACACCCTACACTCTACACCCTACACGCTACACGCTACACTCTACACCCTACACCCTACACACGCTACACGCTACACGCTACACTCTACACCCTACATGCTACACTCTACACCCTACACGCTACACCTAGCATGTAGCGTGTAGAGTGTAGCGTGTAGGGTGTAGGGTGTACAGTGTAGGGTGTAGCGTGTAGCATGTAGGGTGTAGGGTGTAGCGTGTAGCGTGTACCGTGTAGCGTATAGAGTGCAGCGTGTAGGGTGTAGAGTGTAGCGTGTAGTGTGTAGCGTGTAGGGTGTAGGGTGTAGCGTGTAGGGTGTAGAGTGTAGCGTGTAGGGTGTAGAGTGTAACATGTAGCGTGTAGGGTGTAGGGCGTAGCGTGTAGCGTGTACCGTGTAGCGTATAGAGTGTAGTGTGTAGGGTGTAGAGTGTAGCGTGTAGGGTGTAGAGTGTAGCGTGTAGCGTGTAGCGTGTAGCGTGTAGAGTGTAGTGTGTAGGGTGTAGCGTGTAGAGTGTAGTGTGTGGCGTGCAGGGCGTAGGGTGTAGCGTGTAGGGTGTAGGGTGTAGAGTGTAGGGTGTAGCATGTAGGGTGTAGGGTGTAGGGTGTAGCGTGTAGGGTGTAGAGTGTAGCGTGTAGGGTGTACGGTGTAGAGTGTAGGGTATAAGCTGTAGCGTTTAGCGTGTAGAGTGTAGCGTGTAGCGTGTAGCGTGTAGCGTGTAGGGTGTAGAGTGTAGGGTGTAGAGTGTAGCGTGTAGCGTGTAGCGTGTAGCGTGTAGGGTGTAGGGTGTAGCGTGTAGGGTGTAGCATGTAGCGTGTAGCGTGTAGCATGTAGAGTAGGGTGTAGGGTGTAGGGTGTAGAGTGTAGTGTGTAGAGTGTAGAGTGTAGCGTGTAGAGTGTAAAGTGTAGCGTGTAGGGTGTAGCGTGTAGTGTGTAGCGTGTAGCGCGTAGCGTGTAGAGTGTAGGGTATAGAGTGTAGCGTGCAGGGTGTAGGGTGTACAGTGTAGGGTGTAGGGTGTAGCGTGTAGCGTGTAGAGTGTAGGGAGTAGGGTGTAGGGTGTAGCGTGTAGGGTGTAGATTGTAGCGTGTAGCGTGTAGCGTGTAGGGTGTAGCGTGTAGCGTGTAGGGTTTAGCGTGTATCATGTACCGTGTAGCGTGTAGCATGTAGAGTAGGGTGTAGGGTGTAGAGAGTAGCATGTAGGGTGTAGGGTGTAGAGTGTAGGGTGTAGCATGTAGGGTGTAGGGTGTAGGGTGTAGCGTGCAGGGTGTAGAGTGTAGCGTGTAGGGTGTACGGTGTAGAGTGTAGGGTATAAGCTGTAGCGTTTAGCGTGTAGAGTGTAGCGTGTAGCGTGTAGCGTGTAGGGTGTAGAGTGTAGGGTGTAGAGTGTAGCGTGTAGCGTGTAGCGTGTAGGGTGTAGGGTGAAGCGTGTAGGGTGTAGCATGTAGCGTGTAGCGTGTAGCATGTAGAGTAGGGTGTAGGGTGTAGGGTGTAGAGTGTAGTGTGTAGAGTGTGGAGTGTAGCGTGTAGAGTGTAAAGTGTAGCGTGTAGGGTGTAGCGTGTAGTGTGTAGCGTGTAGCGCGTAGCGTGTAGAGTGTAGTGTATAGAGTGTAGCGTGTAGAGAGTAGGGAGCAGAGTGTAGAGTGTAGCATGTAGGGTGTAGGGTGTACAGTGTAGGGTGTAGGGTGTAGCGTGTAGCGTGTAGAGTGTAGGGAGTAGGGTGTAGGGTGTAGCGTGTAGGGTGTGGAGTGTAGCGTGTAGCGTGTAGGGTGTAGCGTGTAGCGTGTAGGGTGTAGCGTGTATCATGTACCGTGTAGCATGTAGAGTAGGGTGTAGGGTGTAGAGTGTAGCGTGTAGCGTGTAGTGTGTAGCGTGTACAGTGTAAAGTGTAGCGTGTAGTGTGTAGTGTGTAGCGTGTAGCGCGTAGCGTGTATAGTGTAGGGTATAGAGTGTAGCGTGTAGAGAGTAGGGAGTAGAGTGTAGAGTGTAGCGTGTAGGGTGTAGAGTGTAGCGAGTAGCGTGTAGTGTGTAGGGTGTAGGGTGTAGAGTGTAGGGTGTAGCGTGTAGGGTGTAGAGTGTAGCGTGTAGGGTGTAGCGTGTAGCGTGCAGGGTGTAGCGTGTAGCGTGTAGCGTGTTGGTTGTAGGATGTAGAGTGTAGGGTGTAGCGTGTAGGGTGTAGCGTGTAGCGTGTAGCGTGTAGAGTGTAGCGTCTAGCGTGTAGCGTATAGTGTGTAGCGTGTAGATTGTAGCGTGTAGGGTGTAGGGTGTAGGGTGTACCGTGTAGGGTGTAGCGTGTAGCGTGTAGCGTGTAGAGTGTAGCATGTAGGGTGTAGCAAGTAGCGTGTATTGTGTAGGGTGTAGACTGTAGCATGTAGCGTGTAGAGTGTAGGGTGTAGCGTGTAGGGTGTAGAGTGTAGCGTGTAGAGTGTAGAGTGTAGCGTGTAGCGTGTCACTTTTTCCTCTGATGAAGACGCTTGAGTAGCGTCGATACGCGTGGGGTAAAGGGCTTCCTTTGTTTTTTTCCCGAGGGACAGGACTTGGGTAACTTATCTTTACAACTGCTATGGAATTACACCTATTTACTTCATGCATGGCCTGGCATTTTTCCAAGCCTTAGGACAATGGATCCTGATTCTTTGTATTTCCACAAGGCGTCTGTATGCATACATTTATCCAAATAACTAGGATTTTGTAGTACTGCAGCATATCTATTTCCCTGATTACCTTTCTATAGGGGTCTGCTTTCATTTGCTTACCAACTGTGCGCACGCATGCTGTGTTGAACAAAATAGGATCCATGATGTATTTCTTCCAGATACTAGGCTGGAGTATATGTTTCCTGTCATAGTACTCAGGGGGTCACAGTTGGCAGTAAACAATAGGCTTCTTATATGTAGATTTGACTAAGATTGGTGTACCCGCATACCTAGCAATTTTTTCTCTCTGGTTATTTCTCCTGTCTCACATGCTGTAAAGTATTAGCTTCCTTCATTCCCTCGGGTAAAATTACTTATGGCCTATTCAGCCATACTAGTGTTTTAAATGTTTTTAAATGTATGTTTTGCCTGGTTCTGTTTGTGGATTACTATTTTTGTACAATAAAATTGACTATTTAACGTGGATCCCATTGGTTTGCATATCCTTTTCTTTTTGTGTTTAGTGTGTAGTGTGTAGCTTAACCCTACACGCTACACGCTACACGCTACACTCTACACGCTACACGCTACACCCTACACGCTACACGTTACACTCTACACCCTACACCCTACACGCTACACGCTACACCCTACACGCTATACGTTACACTCTACACCCTACACGCTACACTCTACACCCTGCACCCTACACGCTACAATCTACACCCTACACCCTACACGCTACACGCTACACTCTACACCCTACACGCTACACCCTACACTCTACACCGTACACTACACGCTACACGCTACACTCTACACCCTACACCCTACACGCTACGCGCTACACTCTACACCCTACACGCTACACTCTAAACTCTACATGCTACACGCTACACTCTACACTCTACACGCTACACGCTACACCCTACACCCTACACGCTACACGCTACACTCTACAACCTACACGCTACACGCTACACTCCACACGCAACACGCTACACTCTACACCCTACACTCTACACGCTACACGCTACACTCTACACCCTACACTCTACACGCTACACGCTACACTGTACACCCTACATGCAACACGCTACACTCTACACCCTACACGCTACACTCTACACGCTACACGCTACATGCTACACTCTACACTCTACACCATACACCCTACACGCTACACACTATACTCTACACCCTACACGCTACACTCTACACGCTACACGCTACACGCTACACTCTACACGCTACACTCTACACCCTACATGCAACACGCTACACACTACACCCTACACGCTACACGCTACACCCTACACGCTACACGTTACACTCTACACCCTACACCCTACACACTACACCCTACACGCTACACGTTACACTCTACACCCTACACGCTACACTCTACACCCTGCTCCCTACACGCTACACGCTACACCCTACACGCTACACGCTACACCCTACACACTACACGTTACACTCTACACCCTACACTCTACACCCTACACTCTACACGCTACACTCTACACCCTACACTCTGCACTCTACACCCTACACCCTACACGCTACACTCTACACCCTACACCCTACACGCTACACACTACACGCTACATGCTACACCATACACGCTACACGCTACACCCTACACGCTACATGTTACACTCTACACCCTGCACCCTACACGCTACACGCTACACCCTACACGCTACACTCTACACCCTACACTCTACACCCTACACTCTACACGCTACACTCTACACCCTACACTCTGCACTCTACACCCTACACCCTACACACTACATGCTACACTCTACACCCTACACGCTACACGCTACACCCTACACCCTACACCCTACACGCTACAATCTACACGCTACACGCTACACCCTATACGCTAGACGCTACACTCTACACGCTACACGATACACGCTACACCCTACACGCTACACCCTACACTCTACACCCTACACCCTACACGCTACACGCTACACCCTACACGCTACACCCTACACTCTACACCCTACACCCTACACGCTACATGCTACACCCTACACGCTACACGTTACACTCTACACCCTACACCCTACACTCTACATGCTACACCCTACACCCTACACTCTACATGCTACACGCTACACGCTACATGCTACACGCTACACCCTACACGCTACACGCTACACACTACATGCTACACCCTACACCCTACACCCTACACGCTACACGCTACACTCTACACCCTACACGCTACACCCTACACCCTACACCCTACACGCTACACGCTACACTCTACACCCTACACGCTACACCCTACACTCTACACCCTACACGCTACACCCTACACTCTACACCCTACATGCTATACGCTACACTCTACACCCTGCACGCTACACGCTACACCCTACACGCTACACTCTACACCCTACACGCTACACCCTACACTCTACACCCTACACGCTACACGCTACACTCTACACCCTACACCCTACACTCCACACCCTACACCCTACATGCTACACGCTACACCCTACACGCTACAAATTACACTCTAAACCCTACACTCTACATCCTACACCCTACACTCTACACCCTACACGCTACACTCTACACTCTACACCCTACACCCTACATGCTACACGCTACACGCTACACTCTACACCCTACACGCTACACGCTACACCCTACAAGCTATACGCTACAAACTACACGCTACATATTACACTCTACACCCTAGCGTGTAGCGTGTAGGGTGTAGAGTGTAGCGTGTAGCATGTAGCGTGTAGGGTGTATGGTGTAGAGTGTAGCATGTAGCGTGTAGGGTGTAGAGTGTAGCGTGTAGGGTGTAGAGTGTAGCATGTAGCGTGTAGGGTGTAGGGTGTAGAGTGTAGAGTGTAGCATGTAGCATGTAGATTGTAGGGTGTACCGTGTAGGGTGTAGTGTGTAGCATGTAGGGTGTAGGGTGTAGAGTGAAGGGTGTAGCGTGTAGAGTGTAGCGTGTAGCGTGTACGGTGTAGGGTGTAGAGTGTAGGGTGTAGCGTGTAGCGTGTAGCTTGTAGGGTGTAGAGTGTAGCGTGTAGCGTGTAGGCTGTAGCGTGTAGGGTGTAGCATGTATCGTGTAGGGTGTAGAGTGTAGCATGTAGCGTGTAGAGTGTAGGGTGTAGCGTGTAGCGTGTGTAGGGTGTAGGGTGTAGAGTGTAGCGTGTAGCGTGTAGGGTGTAGAGTGTAGGGTGTAGGGTGTAGAGTGTAGCGTATAGCGTGTAGGGTGTAGGATGTAGAGTGTAGCGTGTAGGGTGTAGAGTGTAGCGTGTAGAGTGTAGCATGTAGCGTGTAGGGTGTAGAGTGTAGAGTGTAGCGTGTAGGGTGAAGCATGTAGGGTGTAGGGTGTCGGGTATAGCGTGTAGGGTGTAGGGTGTAGAGTGTAGGGTGTAGCGTGTATGGTGTAGAGTGTAGCGTGTAGCGTGTAGAGTGTAGCGTGTAGGGTGTAGGGTGTAGCGTGTAGCATGCAGAGTGTAGCGTGTAGGGTGTAGAGTGTAGCGTGTTGCGTGTAGGGTGTAGATTGTAGCGCGTAGCGTGTAGAGTGTAGGGTATAGAGTGTAGCGTGTAGAGTAGGGAGCAGAGTGTAGAGTGTAGCATGTAGGGTGTAGGGTGTACAGTGTAGGGTGTAGGGTGTAGCGTGTAGCGTGTAGAGTGTAGGGAGTAGGGTGTAGGGTGTAGCGTGTAGGGTGTGGAGTGTAGCGTGTAGCGTGTAGGGTGTAGCGTGTAGCGTGTAGGGTTTAGCGTGTATCATGTACCGTGTAGCGTGTAGCATGTAGAGTAGGGTGTAGGGTGTAGCGTGTAGTGTGTAGCGTGTAGAGTGTAAAGTGTAGCGTGTAGTGTGTAGTGTGTAGCGTGTAGCGCGTAGCGTGTAGAGTGTAGGGTATAGAGTGTAGCGTGTAGAGAGTAGGGAGTAGAGTGTAGAGTGTAGCGTGTAGGGTGTAGAGTGTAGCGAGTAGCGTGTAGTGTGTAGGGTGTAGAGTGTAGGGTGTAGCGTGTAGGGTGTAGAGTGTAGCGTGTAGGGTGTAGCGTGTAGCGTGCAGGGTGTAGAGTGTAGCGTATAGCGTGTAGGGTGTAGGGTGTAGAGTGTAGGGTGTAGCGTGTAGAGTGTAGCGTGTAGCGTGTAGGGTGTAGGGTGTACAGTGTAGGGTGTAGGGTGTAGCGTTTAGAGTTTAGTGTGTGGCGTGCAGGGCATAGGGTGTAGCGTGTAGGGTGTAGAGTGTAGGGTGTAGCATGTAGGGTGTAGGGTGTAGGGTGTAGCATGTAGGGTGTACGGTGTAGAGTGTAGGGTATAAGCTGTAGCGTTTAGCGTGTACAGTGTAGCGTGTAGCGTGTAGGGTGTAGCGTGTAGGGTGTAGAGTGTAGGGTGCAGCGTGTAGGGTGTATCGTGTAGCGTGTAGCGTGTAGGGTGTAGGGTGTAGAGTGTAGGGTGTAGCGTGTAGGGTGTAGCGTGTATCGTGTAGCGTGTAGCGTGTAGGGTGTAGGGTGTAGGGTGTAGGGTGTAGCGTGTAGAGTGTAGCATGTAGGGTGTAGCAAGTAGCGTGTACCGTGTAGGGTGTAGCGTGTAGCGTGTAGCGTGTAGAGTGTATCATGTAGGGTGTAGCAAGTAGCGTGTATTGTGTAGGGTGTAGAGTGTAGCGTGTAGCGTGTAGGGTGTCAATTTTTCCTCTGATGAAGACGCTTGAGTAACGTCGATACGCGTGGGGTTCAGGGCTTCCTTTGTTTTTTTCCCGAGGGACAGGACTTGGGTAACTTATCTTTACTACTGCTATGGAATTACACCTATTTACTTCATGCATGGCCTGGCATTTTTCCAAGCCTTAGGACAATGGATCCTGATTCTTTGTATTTCCACAAGGCGTCTGTATGCATACATTTATCCAAATAACTAGGATTTTGTAGTACTGCAGCATACCTATTTCCCTGATTACCTTTCTATAGGGGTCTGCTTTCATTTGCTTACCAACTGTGCGCACGCATGCTGTGTTGAACAAAATAGGATCCATGATGTATTTCTTCCAGATACTAGGCTGGAGTATATGTTTCCTGTCATAGTACTCAGGGGGTCACAGTTGGCAGTAAACAATAGGCTTCTTATATGTAGATTTGACTAAGATTGGTGTACCCGCATACCTAGCAATTTTTTCTCTCTGGTTATTTCTCCTGTCTCACATATGCTGTAAAGTATTAGCTTCCTTCATTCCCTCGGGTAAAATTACTTATGGCCTATTCAGCCATACTAGTGTTTTAAATGTTTTTAAATGTATGTTTTGCCTGGTTCTGTTTGTGGATTACTATTTTTGTACAATAAAATTGACTATTTAACGTGGATCCCAATGGTTTGCATATCCTTTTCTTTTTGTGTTTAGTGTGTAGTGTGTAGCTTAACCCTACACGCTACACGCTACACGCTACACTCTACACCCTACACGCTACACCCTACACTCTACACCGTACACTCTACACGCTACACGCTACACTCTACACCCTACACCCTAAACGCTACACGCTACACTCTACACCCTACACGCTACACTCTACACTCTACACGCTACACGCTACACTCTACACCCTACACTCTACACGCTACACGCTACACGCTACAGCCTACACTCTACACGCTACACGCTACACTCTACACGCTACACGCTACATGCTACACTCTACACTCTACACCCTACACCCTACACGCTACACGCTATACTCTACACCCTACACTCTACACGCTACACGCTACACTCTACACTCTACACGCTACACGCTACACTCTACACCCTACACGCAACACGCTACACTCTATACCCTACACGCTACACTCTGCACGCTACACGCTACACCCTACACGCTATACTCTGCACGCTACACGCTACACTTTACACCATACACGCTACACCCTACACTCTACACTCTACACCCTACACTCTACACACTATACCCGACACCCTACACCCTACATGCTTCACCCTAAACGCTACACTCTACACTCTACACCCTACACCCTACACGCTACATGCTACACCCTACACGCTACACTCTACACCCTACACTCTACACGCTACACACTACACGCTACACGCTACACCCTACACCCTACACGCTACACGCTACACCCTACACGCTACACGTTACACTCTACACCCTACACGCTACACTCTACACCCTGCACCCTACACGCTACAATCTACACCCTACACCCTACACGCTACACGCTACACGCTACACTCTACACCCTACACGCTACACCCTACACTCTACACCGTACACTACACGCTACACTCTACACCCTACACCCTACACGCTACGCGCTACACTCTACACCCTACACGCTACACTCTAAACTCTACATGGTACACGCTACACTCTACACTCTACACGCTACACGCTACACCCTACACCCTACACGCTACACGCTACACTCTACAACCTACACGCTACACGCTACACTCCACACGCAACACGCTACACTCTACACCCTACACTCTACACGCTACACGCTACACTCTACACCCTACACTCTACACGCTACACGCTACACTGTACACCCTACATGCAACACGCTACACTCTACACCCTACACGCTACACTCTACACGCTACACGCTACATGCTACACTCTACACTCTACACCATACACCCTACACTCTACACACTATACTCTACACCCTACACGCTACACTCTACACGCTACACGCTACACGCTACACTCTACACGCTACACTCTACACCCTACATGCAACACGCTACACTCTACACCCTACACCCTACACGCTACACGCTACACCCTACACGCTACACGTTACACTCTACACCCTACACCCTACACACTACACCCTACACGCTACACGTTACACTCTACACCCTACACGCTACACTCTACACCCTGCTCCCTACACGCTACACGCTACACCCTACACGCTACACGCTACACCCTACACACTACACGTTACACTCTACACCCTACACTCTACACCCTACACTCTGCACTCTACACCCTACACCCTACACGCTACACTCTACACCCTACACCCTACACGCTAAACACTACACGCTACACGCTACACCATACACGCTACACCCTACACTCTACACGCTACACTCTACACCCTACACTCTGCACTCTACACCCTACACCCTACACACTACACGCTACACTACACCCTACACGCTACACGCTACACCCTACACCCTACACCCTACACGCTACAATCTACACGCTACACGCTACACCCTATACGCTAGACGCTACACTCTACACGCTACACGATACACGCTACACCCTACACGCTACACCCTACACTCTACACCCTACACCCTACACGCTACACGCTACACCCTACACGCTACACCCTACACTCTACACCCTACACCCTACACGCTACACGCTACACCCTATACGCTAGACGCTACACTCTACACGCTACACGATACACGCTACACCCTACACGCTACACCCTACACTCTACACCCTACACCCTACACGCTACACGCTACACCCTACACGCTACACCCTACACTCTACACCCTACATTCTACACGCTACATGCTACACCCTACACGCTACACGTTACACTCTACACCCTACACCCTACACTCTACACCCTACTCTCTACACGCTATATTCTACACCCTACACGCTACACCCTACACCCTACACTCTACATGCTACACCCTACACCCTACACTCTACATGCTACACGCTACACGCTACATGCTACACGCTACACCCTACACGCTACACGCTACACACTACATGCTACACCCTACACCCTACACGCTACACGCTACACTCTACACCCTACACGCTACACCCTACACCCTACACCCTACACGCTACACGCTACACTCTACACCCTACACGCTACACCCTACACTCTACACCCTACACGCTACACCCTACACTCTACACCCTACACGCTATACGCTACACTCTACACCCTGCACGCTACACGCTACACCCTACACGCTACACTCTACATGCTACACCCTACACCCTACACCCTACACGCTACACGCTACACTCTACACCCTACACGCTACACCCTACACCCTACACCCTACACGCTACACCCTACACTCTACACCCTACACGCTACACGCTACACTCTACACCCTACACGCTACACCCTACACTCCACACCCTACACCGTACATGCTACACGCTACACCCTACACGCTACAAATTACACTCTAAACCCTACACTCTACATCCTACACCCTACACTCTACACCCTACACGCTACACTCTACACTCTACACCCTACACCCTACATGCTACACGCTACACGCTACACTCTACACCCTACACGCTACACGCTACACCCTACAAGCTAAACGCTACAAACTACACGCTACATATTACACTCTACACCCTAGCGTGTAGCGTGTAGGGTGTAGAGTGTAGCGTGTAGCATGTAGCGTGTAGGGTGTATGGTGTAGAGTGTAGCATGTAGCGTGTAGGGTGTAGAGTGTAGCGTGTAGGGTGTAGAGTGTAGCATGTAGGGTGTAGGGTGTAGAGTGAAGGGTGTAGCGTGTAGAGTGTAGCGTGTAGCGTGTACGGTGTAGAGTGTAGGGTGTAGAGTGTAGGGTGTAGCGTGTAGCGTGTAGCTTGTAGGGTGTAGAGTGTAGCGGGTAGGGTGTAGAGTGTAGCGAGCAGCGTGTAGGGTGTAGGGTGTAGAGTGTAGGGTGTAGCGTGTAGGGTGAAGAGTGTAGCGTGTAGGGGGTAGGGTGTAGGGTGTAGAGTGTAGCGTGTAGGGTGTAGCGTGTAGCATGTAGCGTGTAGCGTGTAGCATGTAGAGTGTAGCTTGTAGGGTGTAGAGTGTAGCGTGTAGGGTGTAGCGTGTAGCGTGTAGCGTGCAGTGTGTAGAGTGTAGCGTATAGAGTGTAGGGTGTAGAGTGTAGGGTGTAGCATGTAGCGTGTAGAGTGTAGCGTGTAGGGTGTAGGGTGTACAGTGTAGGGTGTAGCGTGTAGCATGTAGGGTGTAGGGTGTAGCGTGTAGCGTGTACCGTGTAGCGTATAGAGTGCAGCGTGTAGGGTGTAGAGTGTAGCGTGTAGTGTGTAGCGTGTAGGGTGTAGGGTGTAGCGTGTAGGGTGTAGAGTGTAGCGTGTAGGGTGTAGAGTGTAACATGTAGCGTGTAGGGTGTAGGGCGTAGCGTGTAGCGTGTACCGTGTAGCGTATAGAGTGTAGTGTGTAGGGTGTAGAGTGTAGCGTGTAGGGTGTAGAGTGTAGCGTGTAGCGTGTAGCGTGTAGCGTGTAGCGTGTAGAGTGTAGTGTGTAGGGTGTAGCGTGTAGAGTGTAGTGTGTGGCGTGCAGGGCGTAGGGTGTAGCGTGTAGGGTGTAGGGTGTAGAGTGTAGGGTGTAGCATGTAGGGTGTAGGGTGTAGGGTGTAGCGTGTAGGGTGTAGAGTGTAGCGTGTAGGGTGTACGGTGTAGAGTGTAGGGTATAAGCTGTAGCGTTTAGCGTGTAGAGTGTAGCGTGTAGCGTGTAGCGTGTAGGGTGTAGAGTGTAGGGTGTAGAGTGTAGCGTGTAGGGTGTAGCATGTAGCGTGTAGCGTGTAGCATGTAGAGTAGGGTGTAGGGTGTAGGGTGTAGCGTGTAGGGTGTAGCATGTAGCGTGTAGCGTGTAGCATGTAGAGTAGGGTGTAGGGTGTAGGGTGTAGAGTGTAGTGTGTAGAGTGTAGAGTGTAGCGTGTAGAGTGTAAAGTGTAGCGTGTAGGGTGTAGCGTGTAGTGTGTAGTGTGTAGCGCGTAGCGTGTAGAGTGTAGGGTATAGAGTGTAGCGTGTAGAGAGTAGGGAGCAGAGTGTAGAGTGTAGCGTGCAGGGTGTAGGGTGTACAGTGTAGGGTGTAGGGTGTAGCGTGTAGCGTGTAGAGTGTAGGGAGTAGGGTGTAGGGTGTAGCGTGTAGGGTGTAGCGTGTAGGGTGTAGATTGTAGCGTGTAGCGTTTAGCTTGTAGGGTGTAGCGTGTAGCGTGTAGGGTGTAGCGTGTATCATGTACCGTGTAGCGTGTAGCATGTAGAGTAGGGTGTAGGGTGTAGAGTGTAGCATGTAGGGTGTAGGGTGTAGTGTGTAGGGTGTAGCATGTAGGGTGTAGGGTGTAGGGTGTAGCGTGCAGGGTGTAGAGTGTAGCGTGTAGGGTGTACGGTGTAGAGTGTAGGGTATAAGCTGTAGCGTTTAGCGTGTAGAGTGTAGCGTGTAGCGTGTAGCGTGTAGGGTGTAGAGTGTAGGGTGTAGAGTGTAGCGTGTAGCGTGTAGCGTGTAGGGTGTACGGTGAAGCGTGTAGGGTGTAGCATGTAGCGTGTAGCGTGTAGCATGTAGAGTAGGGTGTAGGGTGTAGGGTGTAGAGTGTAGTGTGTAGAGTGTGGAGTGTAGCGTGTAGAGTGTAAAGTGTAGCGTGTAGGGTGTAGCGTGTAGTGTGTAGCGTGTAGCGCGTAGCGTGTAGAGTGTAGGGTATAGAGTGTAGCGTGTAGATAGTAGGGAGCAGAGTGTAGAGTGTAGCATGTAGGGTGTAGGGTGTACAGTGTAGGGAGTAGGGTGTAGGGTGTAGCGTGTAGGGTGTGGAGTGTAGCGTGTAGCGTGTAGGGTGTAGCGTGTAGCGTGTAGGGTGTAGCGTGTATCATGTACCGTGTAGCGTGTAGCATGTACAGAAGGGTGTAGGGTGTAGAGTGTAGCGTGTAGCGTGTAGTGTGTAGCGTGTAGAGTGTAAAGTGTAGCGTGTAGTGTGTAGTGTGTAGCGTGTAGCGTGTAGAGTGTAGGGTATAGAGTGTAGCGTGTAGAGAGTAGGGAGTAGAGTGTAGAGTGTAGCGTGTAGGGTGTAGAGTGTAGCGAGTAGCGTGTAGTGTGTAGGGTGTAGGGTGTAGAGTGTAGGGTGTAGCGTGTAGGGTGTAGAGTGTAGCGTGTAGGGTGTAGCGTGTAGCGTGCAGGGTGTAGAGTGTAGCGTATAGCGTGTAGGGTGTAGGGTGTAGAGTGTAGGGTGTAGCGTGTAGAGTGTAGCGTGTAGCGTGTAGGGTGTAGGGTGTACAGTGTAGGGTGTAGGGTGTAGCGTGTAGAGTTTAGTGTGTGGCGTGCAGGGCATAGGGTGTAGCGTGTAGGGTGTAGAGTGTAGGGTGTAGCATGTAGGGTGTAGGGTGTAGGGTGTAGGGTGTAGAGTGTAGCATGTAGGGTGTACGGTGTAGAGTGTAGGGTATAAGCTGTAGCGTTTAGCGTGTAGAGTGTAGCGTGTAGCGTGTAGGGTGTAGCGTGTAGGGTGTAGAGTGTAGGGTGCAGCGTGTAGGGTGTATCGTGTAGCGTGTAGCGTGTAGGGTGTAGGGTGTAGAGTGTAGAGTGTAGCGTGTAGGGTGTAGCGTGTAGCGTGTATCGTGTAGCGTGTAGAGTGTAGCGTCTAGCGTGTAGCGTATAGTGTGTAGCGTGTAGCGTGTAGATTGTAGCGTGTAGGGTGTAGGGTGTAGGGTGTAGCGTGTAGCGTGTAGGGTGTAGGGTGTAGGGTGTAGCGTGTAGCGTGTAGCGTGTAGAGTGTAGCATGTAGGGTGTAGCAAGTAGCGTGTACCGTGTAGGGTGTAGCGTGTAGCGTGTAGCGTGTAGAGTGTAGCATGTAGGGTGTAGCAAGTAGCGTGTATTGTGTAGGGTGTAGAGTGTAGCGTGTAGCGTGTAGGGTGTCAATTTTTCCTCTGATGAAGACGCTTGAGTAGCGTCGATACGCGTGGGGTTCAGGGCTTCCTTTGTTTTTTTCCCGAGGGACAGGACTTGGGTAACTTATCTTTACAACTGCTATGGAATTACACCTATTTACTTCATGCATGGCCTGTCATTTTTCCAAGCCTTAGGACAATGGATCCTGATTCTTTGTATTTCCACAAGGCGTCTGTATGCATACATTTATCCAAATAACTAGGATTTTGTAGTACTGCAGCATACCTATTTCCCTGATTACCTTTCTATAGGGGTCTGCTTTCATTTGCTTACCAACTGTGCGCACGCATGCTGTGTTGAACAAAATAGGATCCATGATGTATTTCTTCCAGATACTAGGCTGGAGTATATGTTTCCTGTCATAGTACTCAGGGGGTCACAGTTGGCAGTAAACAATAGGCTTCTTATATGTAGATTTGACTAAGATTGGTGTACCCGCATACCTAGCGATTTTTTCTCTCTGGTTATTTCTCCTGTCTCACATATGCTGTAAAGTATTAGCTTCCTTCATTCCCTCGGGTAAAATTACTTATGGCCTATTCAGCCATACTAGTGTTTTAAATGTTTTTAAATGTATGTTTTGCCTGGTTCTGTTTGTGGATTACTATTTTTGTACAATAAAATTGACTATTTAGCGTGGATCCCATTGGTTTGCATATCCTTTTCTTTTTGTGTTTAGTGTGTAGTGTGTAGCTTAACCCTACACGCTACACGCTACACGCTACACTCTACACGCTACACTCTACACCCTACATGCAACACGCTACACTCTACACCCTACACCCTACACGCTACACGCTACACCCTACACGCTACACGTTACACTCTACACCCTACACCCTACACACTACACCCTACACACTACACGTTACACTCTACACCCTACACGCTACACTCTACACCCTGCTCCCTACACGCTACACGCTACACCCTACACGCTACACGCTACACCCTACACACTACACGTTACACTCTACACCCTACACTCTACACCCTACACTCTACACGCTACACTCTACACCCTACACTCTGCACTCTACACCCTACACCCTACACGCTACACTCTACACCCTACACCCTACACGCTACACACTACACGCTACACGCTACACCATACACGCTACACGCTACACCCTACACGCTACATGTTACACTCTACACCCTGCACCCTACACGCTACACCCTACACGCTACACGCTACACCCTACACACTACACGTTACACTCTACACCCTACACTCTACACCCTACACTCTACACGCTACACTCTACACCCTACACTCTGCACTCTACACCCTACACCCTACACACTACACGCTACACTCTACACCCTACACGCTACACGCTACACCCTACACCCTACACCCTACACGCTACAATCTACACGCTACACCCTATACGCTAGACGCTACACTCTACACGCTACACGATACACGCTACACCCTACACGCTACACCCTACAATCTACACCCTACACCCTACACGCTACACGCTACACCCTACACGCTACACCCTACACTCTACACCCTACACCCTACACGCTACATGCTACACCCTACACGCTACACGTTACACTCTACACCCTACACCCTACACTCTACACCCTACACCCTACTCTCTACACGCTATATTCTACACCCTACACGCTACACTCTACACCCTACACGCTACACGCTACACTCTACACCCTAGACGCTACACTCTATACCCTACACTCTACACGCTACACCCTACACCCTACACTCTACATGCTACACCCTACACCCTACACTCTACATGCTACACGCTACACGCTACATGCTACACGCTACACCCTACACGCTACACGCTACACACTACATGCTACACCCTACACCCTACACGCTACACGCTACACTCTACACCCTACACGCTACACCCTACACCCTACACGCTACACGCTACACTCTACACCCTACACGCTACACCCTACACTCTACACCCTACACGCTACACCCTACACTCTACACCCTGCACGCTACACGCTACACCCTACACGCTACACTCTACACCCTACACGCTACACCCTACACTCTACACCCTACATGCTACACGCTACACTCTACACCCTACACGCTACACCCTACACTCTACACCCTGCACGCTACACGCTACACCCTACACGCTACACTCTACACCCTACACGCTACACCCTACACTCTACACCCTACATGCTACACGCTACACGCTACACCCTACACGCTACACTCTACACCCTACACGCTACACCCTACACTCTACACCCTACATGCTACACGCTACACTCTACACCCTACACGCTACACCCTACACTCCACACCCTACACCCTACATGCTACACGCTACACCCTACACGCTACAAATTACACTCTAAACCCTACACTCTACATCCTACACCCTACACTCTACACCCTACACGCTACACTCTACACTCTACACCCTACACCCTACATGCTACACGCTACACGCTACACTCTACACCCTACACGCTACACGCTACACCCTACAAGCTAAACGCTACAAACTACACGCTACATATTACACTCTACACCCTAGCGTGTAGCGTGTAGGGTGTAGAGTGTAGCGTGTAGCATGTAGCGTGTAGGGTGTATGGTGTAGAGTGCAGCATGTAGCGTGTAGGGTGTAGAGTGTAGCGTGTAGGGTGTAGAGTGTAGCATGTAGCGTGTAGGGTGTAGGGTGTAGAGTGTAGAGTGTAGCATGTAGCATGTAGATTGTAGGGTGTACTGTGTAGGGTGTAGAGTGTACCATGTAGGGTGTAGGATGTAGAGTGAAGGGTGTAGCGTGTAGAGTGTAGCGTGTAGCGTGTACGGTGTAGGGTGTAGAGTGTAGGGTGTAGCGTGTAGCGTGTAGCTTGTAGGGTGTAGAGTGTAGCGTGTAGCGTGTAGGCTGTAGCGTGTAGGGTGTAGCATGTATCGTGTAGGGTGTAGAGTGTAGCATGTAGCGTGTAGAGTGTAGGGTGTAGCGTGTAGCGTGTGTAGGGTGTAGGGTGTAGAGTGTAGCGTGTAGCGTGTAGGGTGTAGAGTGTAGGGTGTAGGGTGTAGAGTGTAGCGTATAGCGTGTAGGGTGTAGGATGTAGAGTGTAGCGTGTAGGGTGTAGAGTGTAGCGTGTAGAGTGTAGCATGTAGCGTGTAGGGTGTAGAGTGTAGAGTGTAGCGTGTAGGGTGAAGCATGTAGGGTGTAGGGTGTCGGGTATAGCGTGTAGGGTGTAGGGTGTAGAGTGTAGGGTGTAGCGTGTATGGTGTAGAGTGTAGCGTGTAGAGTGTAGCGTGTAGGGTGTAGGGTGTAGCGTGTAGCATGCAGAGTGTAGCGTGTAGGGTGTAGAGTGTAGCGTGTTGCGTGTAGGGTGTAGATTGTAGCGTGTAGCGTGTAGAGTGTAGAGTGTAGCGTGTAGCGTGTAGAGTGTAGCGGGTAGGGTGTAGAGTGTAGCGAGTAGCGTGTAGGGTGTAGGGTGTAGAGTGTAGGGTGTAGCGTGTAGGGTGAAGAGTGTAGCGTGTAGGGGGTAGGGTGTAGGGTGTAGAGTGTAGCGTGTAGGGTGTAGCGTGTAGCATGTAGCGTGTAGCGTGTAGCATGTAGAGTGTAGCGTGTAGGGTGTAGAGTGTAGCGTGTAGGGTGTAGCGTGTAGCGTGTAGCGTGCAGTGTGTAGAGTGTAGCGTATAGCGTGTAGGGTGTAGAGTGTAGGGTGTAGCATGTAGCGTGTAGAGTGTAGCGTGTAGGGTGTAGGGTGTACAGTGTAGGGTGTAGCGTGTAGCATGTAGGGTGTAGGGTGTAGCGTGTAGCGTGTACCGTGTAGCGTATAGAGTGCAGCGTGTAGGGTGTAGAGTGTAGCGTGTAGTGTGTAGCGTGTAGGGTGTAGGGTGTAGCATGTAGGGTGTAGAGTGTAGCGTGTAGGGTGTAGAGTGTAACATGTAGCGTGTAGGGTGTAGGGCGTAGCGTGTAGCGTGTACCGTGTAGCGTATAGAGTGTAGTGTGTAGGGTGTAGAGTGTAGCGTGTAGGGTGTAGAGTGTAGCGTGTAGCGTGTAGCGTGTAGCGTGTAGAGTGTAGTGTGTAGGGTGTAGCGTGTAGAGTGTAGTGTGTGGCGTGCAGGGCGTAGGGTGTAGCGTGTAGGGTGTAGGGTGTAGAGTGTAGGGTGTAGCATGTAGGGTGTAGGGTGTAGGGTGTAGCGTGTAGGGTGTAGAGTGTAGCGTGTAGGGTGTACGGTGTAGAGTGTAGGGTATAAGCTGTAGCGTTTAGCGTGTAGAGTGTAGCGTGTAGCGTGTAGCGTGTAGCGTGTAGGGTGTAGAGTGTAGGGTGTAGAGTGTAGCGTGTAGCGTGTAGCGTGTAGCGTGTAGGGTGTAGGGTGTAGCGTGTAGGGTGTAGCATGTAGCGTGTAGCGTGTAGCATGTAGAGTAGGGTGTAGGGTGTAGGGTGTAGAGTGTAGTGTGTAGAGTGTAGAGTGTAGCGTGTAGAGTGTAAAGTGTAGCGTGTAGGGTGTAGCGTGTAGTGTGTAGCGTGTAGCGCGTAGCGTGTAGAGTGTAGGGTATAGAGTGTAGCGTGTAGAGAGTAGGGAGCAGAGTGTAGAGTGTAGCGTGCAGGGTGTAGGGTGTACAGTGTAGGGTGTAGGGTGTAGCGTGTAGCGTGTAGAGTGTAGGGAGTAGGGTGTAGGGTGTAGCGTGTAGCGTGTAGGGTGTAGCGTGTATCATGTACCGTGTAGCGTGTAGCATTTAGAGTAGGGTGTAGGTTGTAGAGTGTAGCATGTAGGGTGTAGGGTGTAGAGTGTAGGGTGTAGCATGTAGGGTGTAGGGTGTAGGGTGTAGCGTGCAGGGTGTAGAGTGTAGCGTGTAGGGTGTACGGTGTAGAGTGTAGGGTATAAGCTGTAGCGTTTAGCGTGTAGAGTGTAGCGTGTAGCGTGTAGCGTGTAGGGTGTAGAGTGTAGCGTGTAGCGTGTAGGGTGTAGGGTGAAGCGTGTAGGGTGTAGCATGTAGCGTGTAGCGTGTAGCATGTAGAGTAGGGTGTAGGGTGTAGGGTGTAGAGTGTAGTGTGTAGAGTGTGGAGTGTAGCGTGTAGAGTGTAAAGTGTAGCGTGTAGGGTGTAGCGTGTAGTGTGTAGCGTGTAGCGCGTAGCGTGTAGAGTGTAGGGTATAGAGTGTAGCGTGTAGAGTAGGGAGCAGAGTGTAGAGTGTAGCATGTAGGGTGTAGGGTGTACAGTGTAGGGTGTAGGGTGTAGCGTGTAGCGTGTAGAGTGTAGGGAGTAGGGTGTAGGGTGTAGCGTGTAGGGTGTGGAGTGTAGCGTGTAGCGTGTAGGGTGTAGCGTGTAGCGTGTAGGGTGTAGCGTGTATCATGTACCGTGTAGCGTGTAGCATGTAGAGTAGGGTGTAGGGTGTAGCGTGTAGCGTGTAGTGTGTAGCGTGTAGAGTGTAAAGTGTAGCGTGTAGTGTGTAGTGTGTAGCGTGTAGCGCGTAGCGTGTAGAGTGTAGGGTATAGAGTGTAGCGTGTAGAGAGTAGGGAGTAGAGTGTAGAGTGTAGCGTGTAGGGTGTAGAGTGTAGCGAGTAGCGTGTAGTGTGTAGGGTGTAGAGTGTAGGGTGTAGCGTGTAGGGTGTAGAGTGTAGCGTGTAGGGTGTAGCGTGTAGCGTGCAGGGTGTAGAGTGTAGCGTATAGCGTGTAGGGTGTAGGGTGTAGAGTGTAGGGTGTAGCGTGTAGAGTGTAGCGTGTAGCGTGTAGGGTGTAGGGTGTACAGTGTAGGGTGTAGGGTGTAGCGTGTAGAGTTTAGTGTGTGGCGTGCAGGGCATAGGGTGTAGCGTGTAGGGTGTAGAGTGTAGGGTGTAGCATGTAGGGTGTAAGGTGTAGGGTGTAGGGTGTAGCATGTAGGGTGTACGGTGTAGAGTGTAGGGTATAAGCTGTAGCGTTTAGCGTGTACAGTGTAGCGTGTAGCGTGTAGGGTGTAGCGTGTAGGGTGTAGAGTGTAGGGTGCAGCGTGTAGGGTGTATCGTGTAGCGTGTAGCGTGTAGGGTGTAGGGTGTAGAGTGTAGGGTGTAGCGTGTAGGGTGTAGCGTGTATCGTGTAGCGTGTAGCGTGTAGGGTGTAGGGTGTAGGGTGTAGGGTGTAGCGTGTAGCGTGTAGCGTGTAGAGTGTAGCATGTAGGGTGTAGCAAGTAGCGTGTATTGTGTAGGGTGTAGAGTGTAGCGTGTAGCGTGTAGGGTGTCAATTTTTCCTCTGATGAAGACGCTTGAGTAACGTCGATACGCGTGGGGTTCAGGGCTTCCTTTGTTTTTTTCCCGAGGGACAGGACTTGGGTAACTTATCTTTACTACTGCTATGGAATTACACCTATTTACTTCATGCATGGCCTGGCATTTTTCCAAGCCTTAGGACAATGGATCCTGATTCTTTGTATTTCCACAAGGCGTCTGTATGCATACATTTATCCAAATAACTAGGATTTTGTAGTACTGCAGCATACCTATTTCCCTGATTACCTTTCTATAGGGGTCTGCTTTCATTTGCTTACCAACTGTGCGCACGCATGCTGTGTTGAACAAAATAGGATCCATGATGTATTTCTTCCAGATACTAGGCTGGAGTATATGTTTCCTGTCATAGTACTCAGGGGGTCACAGTTGGCAGTAAACAATAGGCTTCTTATATGTAGATTTGACTAAGATTGGTGTACCCGCATACCTAGCAATTTTTTCTCTCTGGTTATTTCTCCTGTCTCACATATGCTGTAAAGTATTAGCTTCCTTCATTCCCTCGGGTAAAATTACTTATGGCCTAATCAGCCATACTAGTGTTTTAAATGTTTTTAAATGTATGTTTTGCCTGGTTCTGTTTGTGGATTACTATTTTTGTACAATAAAATTGACTATTTAACGTGGATCCCATTGGTTTGCATATCCTTTTCTTTTTGTGTTTAGTGTGTAGTGTGTAGCTTAACCCTACACGCTACACGCTACACGCTACACTCTACACCCTACACGCTACACCCTACACTCTACACCGTACACTCTACACGCTACACGCTACACTCTACACCCTACACACTAAACGCTACACGCTACACTCTACACCCTACACGCTACACTCTACACTCTACACGCTACACGCTACACTCTACACCCTACACTCTACACGCTACACGCTACACGCTACACCCTACACTCTACACGCTACACGCTACACTCTACACGCTACACGCTACATGCTACACTCTACACTCTACACCCTACACCCTACACGCTACACGCTATACTCTACACCCTACACTCTACACGCTACACGCTACACTCTACACTCTACACGCTACACGCTACACACTACACCCTACACGCAACACGCTACACTCTATACCCTACACGCTACACTCTGCACGCTACACGCTACACCCTACATGCTATACTCTGCACACTACACGCTACACTCTACACCATACACGCTACACCCTACACTCTACACTCTACACCCTACACGCTATACCCGACACCCTACACCCTACATGCTTCACCCTAAACGCTACACTCTACACTCTACACCCTACACCCTACACGCTACATGCTACACCCTACACGCTACACTCTACACCCTACACTCTACACGCTACACACTACACGCTACACGTTACACTCTACACCCTACACCCTACACGCTACACGCTACACCCTACACGCTACACGTTACACTCTACACCCTACACGCTACACTCTACACCCTGCACCCTACACGCTACAATCTACACCCTACACCCTACACGCTACACGCTACACGCTACACTCTACACCCTACACGCTACACCCTACACTCTACACCGTACACTACACGCTACACGCTACACTCTACACCCTACACCCTACACGCTACGCGCTACACTCTACACCCTACACGCTACACTCTAAACTCTACATGCTACACGCTACACTCTACACTCTACACGCTACACGCTACACCCTTCACCCTACACGCTACACGCTACACTCTACAACCTACACGCTACACGCTACACTCCACACGCAACACGCTACACTCTACACCCTACACTCTACACGCTACACGCTACACTCTACACCCTACACTCTACACGCTACACGCTACACTGTACACCCTACATGCAACACGCTACACTCTACACCCTACACGCTACACTCTACACGCTACACGCTACATGCTACACTCTACACTCTACACCATACACCCTACACGCTACACACTATACTCTACACCCTACACGCTACACTCTACACGCTACACGCTACACGCTACACTCTACACGCTACACTCTACACCCTACATGCAACACGCTACACTCTACACCCTACACGCTACACCCTACACGCTACACGTTACACTCTACACCCTACACCCTACACACTACACCCTACACGCTACACGTTACACTCTACACCCTACACGCTACACTCTACACCCTGCTCCCTACACGCTACACGCTACACCCTACACGCTACACGCTACACCCTACACACTACACGTTACACTCTACACCCTACACTCTACACCCTACACTCTACACGCTACACTCTACACCCTACACTCTGCACTCTACACCCTACACCCTACACGCTACACTCTACACCCTACACCCTACACGCTACACACTACACGCTACACGCTACACCATACACGCTACACCCTACACTCTACACGCTACACTCTACACCCTACACTCTGCACTCTACACCCTACACCCTACACACTACACGCTACACTACACCCTACACGCTACACGCTACACCCTACACCCTACACCCTACACGCTACAATCTACACGCTACACGCTACACCCTATACGCTAGACGCTACACTCTACACGCTACACGATACACGCTACACCCTACACGCTACACCCTACACTCTACACCCTACACCCTACACGCTACACGCTACACCCTACACGCTACACGCTACACCCTACACACTACACGTTACACTCTACACCCTACACTCTACACCCTGCACCCTACACGCTACGCGCTACACCCTACACGCTACACGCTACACCCTACACACTACACGTTACACTCTACACCCTACACTCTACACCCTACACTCTACACGCTACACTCTACACCCTACACTCTGCACTCTACACCCTACACCCTACACACTACACGCTACACTACACCCTACACGCTACACGCTACACCCTACACCCTACACCCTACACGCTACAATCTACACGCTACACGCTACACCCTATACGCTAGACGCTACACTCTACACGCTACACGATACACGCTACACCCTACACGCTACACCCTACACTCTACACCCTACACCCTACACGCTACACGCTACACCCTACACGCTACACCCTACACTCTACACCCTACACCCTACACGCTACATGCTACACCCTATACGCTAGACGCTACACTCTACACGCTACACGATACACGCTACACCCTACACGCTACACCCTACACTCTACACCCTACACCCTACACGCTACACGCTACACCCTACACGCTACACCCTACACTCTACACCCTACACCCTACACGCTACATGCTACACCCTACACGCTACACGTTACACTCTACACCCTACACCCTACACTCTACACCCTACTCTCTACACGCTATATTCTACACCCTACACGCTACACCCTACACCCTACACTCTACATGCTACACCCTACACCCTACACTCTACATGCTACACGCTACACGCTACATGCTACACGCTACACCCTACACGCTACACGCTACACACTACATGCTACACCCTACACCCTACACCCTACACGCTACACGCTACACTCTACACCCTACACGCTACACCCTACACCCTACACCCTACACGCTACACGCTACACTCTACACCCTACACGCTACACCCTACACTCTACACCCTACACGCTACACCCTACACTCTACACCCTACACGCTATACGCTACACTCTACACCCTGCACGCTACACGCTACACCCTACACGCTACACTCTACATGCTACACCCTACACCCTACACCCTACACGCTACACGCTACACTCTACACCCTACACGCTACACCCCACACCCTACACCCTACACGCTACACCCTACACTCTACACCCTACACGCTACACGCTACACTCTACACCCTACACGCTACACCCTACACTCCACACCCTACACCCTACATGCTACACGCTACACCCTACACGCTACAAATTACACTCTAAACCCTACACTCTACATCCTACACCCTACACTCTACACCCTACACGCTACACTCTACACTCTACACCCTACACCCTACATGCTACACGCTACACGCTACACTCTACACCCTACACGCTACACGCTACACCCTACAAGCTAAACGCTACAAACTACACGCTACATATTACACTCTACACCCTAGCGTGTAGCGTGTAGGGTGTAGAGTGTAGCGTGTAGCATGTAGCGTGTAGGGTGTATGGTGTAGAGTGTAGCATGTAGCGTGTAGGGTGTAGAGTGTAGCGTGTAGGGTGTAGAGTGTAGCATGTAGGGTGTAGGGTGTAGAGTGAAGGGTGTAGCGTGTAGAGTGTAGCGTGTAGCGTGTACGGTGTAGAGTGTAGGGTGTAGAGTGTAGGGTGTAGCGTGTAGCGTGTAGCTTGTAGGGTGTAGAGTGTAGCGTGTAGCGTGTAGGCTGTAGCGTGTAGGGTGTAGCATGTATCGTGTAGGGTGTAGAGTGTAGCGTGTAGGGTGTAGAGTGTAGGGTGTAGGGTGTAGAGTGTAGCGTATAGCGTGTAGGGTGTAGGATGTAGAGTGTAGCGTGTAGGGTGTAGAGTGTAGCGTGTAGAGTGTAGCATGTAGCGTGTAGGGTGTAGAGTGTAGAGTGTAGCGTGTAGGGTGAAGCATGTAGGGTGTAGGGTGTCGGGTATAGCGTGTAGGGTGTAGGGTGTAGAGTGTAGGGTGTAGCGTGTATGGTGTAGAGTGTAGCGTGTAGCGTGTAGAGTGTAGCGTGTAGGGTGTAGGGTGTAGCGTGTAGCATGCAGAGTGTAGCGTGTAGGGTGTAGAGTGTAGCGTGTTGCGTGTAGGGTGTAGAGTGTAGCGTGTAGAGTGTAGCGTGTAGCGTGTAGAGTGTAGCGGGTAGGGTGTAGAGTGTAGCGAGCAGCGTGTAGGGTGTAGGGTGTAGAGTGTAGGGTGTAGCGTGTAGGGTGAAGAGTGTAGCGTGTAGGGGGTAGGGTGTAGGGTGTAGAGTGTAGCGTGTAGGGTGTAGCGTGTAGCATGTAGCGTGTAGCGTGTAGCATGTAGAGTGTAGCGTGTAGGGTGTAGAGTGTAGCGTGTAGGGTGTAGCGTGTAGCATGTAGCGTGCAGTGTGTAGAGTGTAGCGTATAGAGTGTAGGGTGTAGAGTGTAGGGTGTAGCATGTAGCGTGTAGAGTGTAGCGTGTAGGGTGTAGGGTGTACAGTGTAGGGTGTAGCGTGTAGCATGTAGGGTGTAGGGTGTAGCGTGTAGCGTGTACCGTGTAGCGTATAGAGTGCAGCGTGTAGGGTGTAGAGTGTAGCGTGTAGTGTGTAGCGTGTAGGGTGTAGGGTGTAGCGTGTAGGGTGTAGAGTGTAGCGTGTAGGGTGTAGAGTGTAACATGTAGCGTGTAGGGTGTAGGGCGTAGCGTGTAGCGTGTACCGTGTAGCGTATAGAGTGTAGTGTGTAGGGTGTAGAGTGTAGCGTGTAGGGTGTAGAGTGTAGCGTGTAGCGTGTAGCGTGTAGAGTGTAGGGTGTAGCGTGTAGCGTGTGTAGGGTGTAGGGTGTAGAGTGTAGCGTGTAGCGTGTAGGGTGTAGAGTGTAGGGTGTAGGGTGTAGAGTGTAGCGTATAGCGTGTAGGGTGTAGGATGTAGAGTGTAGCGTGTAGGGTGTAGAGTGTAGCGTGTAGAGTGTAGCATGTAGCGTGTAGGGTGTAGAGTGTAGAGTGTAGCGTGTAGGGTGAAGCATGTAGGGTGTAGGGTGTCGGGTATAGCGTGTAGGGTGTAGGGTGTAGAGTGTAGGGTGTAGCGTGTATGGTGTAGAGTGTAGCGTGTAGCGTGTAGAGTGTAGCGTGTAGGGTGTAGGGTGTAGCGTGTAGCATGCAGAGTGTAGCGTGTAGGGTGTAGAGTGTAGCGTGTTGCGTGTAGGGTGTAGAGTGTAGCGTGTAGAGTGTAGCGTGTAGCGTGTAGAGTGTAGCGGGTAGGGTGTAGAGTGTAGCGAGCAGCGTGTAGGGTGTAGGGTGTAGAGTGTAGGGTGTAGCGTGTAGGGTGAAGAGTGTAGCGTGTAGGGGGTAGGGTGTAGGGTGTAGAGTGTAGCGTGTAGGGTGTAGCGTGTAGCATGTAGCGTGTAGCGTGTAGCATGTAGAGTGTAGCGTGTAGGGTGTAGAGTGTAGCGTGTAGGGTGTAGCGTGTAGCATGTAGCGTGCAGTGTGTAGAGTGTAGCGTATAGAGTGTAGGGTGTAGAGTGTAGGGTGTAGCATGTAGCGTGTAGAGTGTAGCGTGTAGGGTGTAGGGTGTACAGTGTAGGGTGTAGCGTGTAGCATGTAGGGTGTAGGGTGTAGCGTGTAGCGTGTACCGTGTAGCGTATAGAGTGCAGCGTGTAGGGTGTAGAGTGTAGCGTGTAGTGTGTAGCGTGTAGGGTGTAGGGTGTAGCGTGTAGGGTGTAGAGTGTAGCGTGTAGGGTGTAGAGTGTAACATGTAGCGTGTAGGGTGTAGGGCGTAGCGTGTAGCGTGTACCGTGTAGCGTATAGAGTGTAGTGTGTAGGGTGTAGAGTGTAGCGTGTAGGGTGTAGAGTGTAGCGTGTAGCGTGTAGCGTGTAGAGTGTAGTGTGTAGCGTGTAGAGTGTAGTGTGTGGCGTGCAGGGCGTAGGGTGTAGCGTGTAGGGTGTAGGGTGTAGAGTGTAGGGTGTAGCATGTAGGGTGTAGGGTGTAGGGTGTAGCGTGTAGGGTGTAGAGTGTAGCGTGTAGGGTGTACGGTGTAGAGTGTAGGGTATAAGCTGTAGCGTTTAGCGTGTAGAGTGTAGCGTGTAGCGTGTAGCGTGTAGGGTGTAGAGTGTAGGGTGTAGAGTGTAGCGTGTAGGGTGCAGCATGTAGCGTGTAGCGTGTAGCATGTAGAGTAGGGTGTAGGGTGTAGGGTGTAGCGTGTAGGGTGTAGCATGTAGCGTGTAGCGTGTAGCATGTAGAGTAGGGTGTAGGGTGTAGGGTGTAGAGTGTAGTGTGTAGAGTGTAGAGTGTAGCGTGTAGAGTGTAAAGTGTAGCGTGTAGGGTGTAGCGTGTAGTGTGTAGTATGTAGCGCGTAGCGTGTAGAGTGTAGGGTATAGAGTGTAGCGTGTAGAGAGTAGGGAGCAGAGTGTAGAGTGTAGCGTGCAGGGTGTAGGGTGTACAGTGTAGGGTGTAGGGTGTAGCGTGTAGCGTGTAGAGTGTTCGGAGTAGGGTGTAGGGTGTAGCGTGTAGGGTGTAGATTGTAGCGTGTAGCGTTTAGCTTGTAGGGTGTAGCGTGTAGCGTGTAGGGTGTAGCGTGTATCATGTACCGTGTAGCGTGTAGCATGTAGAGTAGGGTGTAGGGTGTAGAGTGTAGCGTGTAGGGTGTACGGTGTAGAGTGTAGGGTATAAGCTGTAGCGTTTAGCGTGTAGAGTGTAGCGTGTAGCGTGTAGCGTGTAGGGTGTAGAGTGTAGGGTGTAGAGTGTAGCGTGTAGGGTGTACGGTGTAGAGTGTAGGGTATAAGCTGTAGCGTTTAGCGTGTAGAGTGTAGCGTGTAGCGTGTAGCGTGTAGGGTGTAGAGTGTAGGGTGTAGAGTGTAGCGTGTAGCGTGTAGCGTGTAGGGTGTACGGTGAAGCGTGTAGGGTGTAGCATGTAGCGTGTAGCGTGTAGCATGTAGAGTAGGGTGTAGGGTGTAGGGTGTAGAGTGTAGTGTGTAGAGTGTGGAGTGTAGCGTGTAGAGTGTAAAGTGTAGCGTGTAGGGTGTAGCGTGTAGTGTGTAGCGTGTAGCGCGTAGCGTGTAGAGTGTAGGGTATAGAGTGTAGCGTGTAGAGAGTAGGGAGCAGAGTGTAGAGTGTAGCATGTAGGGTGTAGGGTGTACAGTGTAGGGAGTAGGGTGTAGGGTGTAGCGTGTAGGGTGTGGAGTGTAGCGTGTAGGGTGTAGCGTGTAGCGTGTAGGGTGTAGCGTGTATCATGTACCGTGTAGCGTGTAGCATGTAGAGAAGGGTGTAGGGTGTAGAGTGTAGCGTGTAGCGTGTAGTGTGTAGCGTGTAGAGTGTAAAGTGTAGCGTGTAGTGTGTAGTGTGTAGCGTGTAGCGTGTAGAGTGTAGGGTATAGTGTAGCGTGTAGAGAGTAGGGAGTAGAGTGTAGAGTGTAGCGTGTAGGGTGTAGAGTGTAGCGAGTAGCGTGTAGTGTGTAGGGTGTAGGGTGTAGAGTGTAGGGTGTAGCGTGTAGGGTGTAGAGTGTAGCGTGTAGGGTGTAGCGTGTAGCGTGCAGGGTGTAGAGTGTAGCGTATAGCGTGTAGGGTGTAGGGTGTAGAGTGTAGGGTGTAGCGTGTAGCGTGTAGGGTGTAGGGTGTACAGTGTAGGGTGTAGGGTGTAGCGTGTAGAGTTTAGTGTGTGGCGTGCAGGGCATAGGGTGTAGCGTGTAGGGTGTAGAGTGTAGGGTGTAGCATGTAGGGTGTAGGGTGTAGGGTGTAGGGTGTAGAGTGTAGCATGTAGGGTGTACGGTGTAGAGTGTAGGGTATAAGCTGTAGCGTTTAGCGTGTAGAGTGTAGCGTGTAGCGTGTAGGGTGTAGCGTGTAGGGTGTAGAGTGTAGGGTGCAGCGTGTAGGGTGTATCGTGTAGCGTGTAGCGTGTAGGGTGTAGGGTGTAGAGTGTAGGGTGTAGCGTGTAGGGTGTAGCGTGTAGCGTGTATCGTGTAGCGTGTAGAGTGTAGCGTCTAGCGTGTAGCGTATAGTGTGTAGCGTGTAGCGTGTGGATTGTAGCGTGTAGGGTGTAGGGTGTAGGGTGTAGCGTGTAGCGTGTAGGGTGTAGGGTGTAGGGTGTAGCGTGTAGCGTGTAGCGTGTAGAGTGTAGCATGTAGGGTGTAGCAAGTAGCGTGTACCGTGTAGGGTGTAGCGTGTAGCGTGTAGCGTGTAGAGTGTAGCATGTAGGGTGTAGCAAGTAGCGTGTATTGTGTAGGGTGTAGAGTGTAGCGTGTAGCGTGTAGGGTGTCAATTTTTCCTCTGATGAAGACGCTTGAGTAGCGTCGATACGCGTGGGGTTCAGGGCTTCCTTTGTTTTTTTCCCGAGGGACAGGACTTGGGTAACTTATCTTTACAACTGCTATGGAATTACACCTATTTACTTCATGCATGGCCTGGCATTTTTCCAAGCCTTAGGACAATGGATCCTGATTCTTTGTATTTCCACAAGGCGTCTGTATGCATACATTTATCCAAATAACTAGGATTTTGTAGTACTGCAGCATACCTATTTCCCTGATTACCTTTCTATAGGGGTCTGCTTTCATTTGCTTACCAACTGTGCGCACGCATGCTGTGTTGAACAAAATAGGATCCATGATGTATTTCTTCCAGATACTAGGCTGGAGTATATGTTTCCTGTCATAGTACTCAGGGGGTCACAGTTGGCAGTAAACAATAGGCTTCTTATATGTAGATTTGACTAAGATTGGTGTACCCGCATACCTAGCAATTTTTTCTCTCTGGTTATTTCTCCTGTCTCACATATGCTGTAAAGTATTAGCTTCCTTCATTCCCTCGGGTAAAATTACTTATGGCCTATTCAGCCATACTAGTGTTTTAAATGTTTTTAAATGTATGTTTTGCCTGGTTCTGTTTGTGGATTACTATTTTTGTACAATAAAATTGACTATTTAACGTGGATCCCATTGGTTTGCATATCCTTTTCTTTTTGTGTTTAGTGTGTAGTGTGTAGCTTAACCCTACACGCTACACGCTACACGCTACACTCTACACGCTACACTCTACACCCTACATGCAACACGCTACACTCTACACCCTACACCCTACACGCTACACGCTACACCCTACACGCTACACGTTACACTCTACACCCTACACCCTACACACTACACCCTACACGCTACACGTTACACTCTACACCCTACACGCTACACTCTACACCCTGCTCCCTACACGCTACACGCTACACCCTACACGCTACACGCTACACCCTACACACTACACGTTACACTCTACACCCTACACTCTACACCCTACACTCTACACGCTACACTCTACACCCTACACTCTGCACTCTACACCCTACACCCTACACGCTACACTCTACACCCTACACCCTACACGCTACACACTACACGCTACACGCTACACCATAAACGCTACACGCTACACCCTACACGCTACATGTTACACTCTACACCCTGCACCCTACACGCTACACCCTACACGCTACAAGCTACACCCTACACACTACACGTTACACTCTACACCCTACACTCTACACCCTACACTCTACACGCTACACTCTACACCCTACACTCTGCACTCTACACCCTACACCCTACACACTACACGCTACACTCTACACCCTACACGCTACACGCTACACCCTACACCCTACACCCTACACGCTACAATCTACACGCTACACGCTACACCCTATACGCTAGACGCTACACTCTACACGCTACACGATACACGCTACACCCTACACGCTACACCCTACACTCTACACCCTACACCCTACACGCTACACGCTACACCCTACACGCTACACCCTACACTCTACACCCTACACCCTACACGCTACATGCTACACCCTACACGCTACACGTTACACCCTACACCCTACACTCTACACCCTACACCCTACTCTCTACACGCTATATTCTACACCCTACACGCTACACTCTACACCCTACACGCTACACGCTACACTCTACACCCTAGACGCTACACTCTATACCCTACACTCTACACGCTACACCCTACACCCTACACTCTACATGCTACACCCTACACCCTACACTCTACATGCTACACGCTACACGCTACATGCTACACGCTACACCCTACACGCTACACGCTACACACTACATGCTACACCCTACACCCTACACCCTACACGCTACACGCTACACTCTACACCCTACACGCTACACCCTACACCCTACACGCTACACGCTACACTCTACACCCTACACGCTACACCCTACACTCTACACCCTACACGCTACACCCTACACTCTACACCCTACACGCTATACGCTACACTCTACACCCTGCACGCTACACGCTACACCCTACACGCTACACTCTACACCCTACACGCTACACCCTACACTCTACACCCTACATGCTACACGCTACACTCTACACCCTACACGCTACACCCTACACTCCACACCCTACACCCTACATGCTACACGCTACACCCTACACGCTACAAATTACACTCTAAACCCTACACTCTACATCCTACACCCTACACTCTACACCCTACACGCTACACTCTACACTCTACACCCTACACCCTACATTCTACACGCTACACGCTACACTCTACACCCTACACACTACACGCTACACCCTACAAGCTAAACGCTACAAACTACACGCTACATATTACACTCTACACCCTAGCGTGTAGCGTGTAGGGTGTAGAGTGTAGCGTGTAGCATGTAGCGTGTAGGGTGTATGGTGTAGAGTGCAGCATGTAGCGTGTAGGGTGTAGAGTGTAGCGTGTAGGGTGTAGAGTGTAGCATGTAGCGTGTAGGGTGTAGGGTGTAGAGTGTAGAGTGTAGCATGTAGCATGTAGATTGTAGGGTGTACCGTGTAGGGTGTAGAGTGTACCATGTAGGGTGTAGGATGTAGAGTGAAGGGTGTAGCGTGTAGAGTGTAGCGTGTAGCGTGTACGGTGTAGGGTGTAGAGTGTAGGGTGTAGCGTGTAGCGTGTAGCTTGTAGGGTGTAGAGTGTAGCGTGTAGCGTGTAGGCTGTAGCGTGTAGGGTGTAGCATGTATCGTGTAGGGTGTAGAGTGTAGCATGTAGCGTGTAGAGTGTAGGGTGTAGCGTGTAGCGTGTGTAGGGTGTAGGGTGTAGAGTGTAGCGTGTAGCGTGTAGGGTGTAGAGTGTAGGGTGTAGGGTGTAGAGTGTAGCGTATAGCGTGTAGGGTGTAGGATGTAGAGTGTAGCGTGTAGGGTGTAGAGTGTAGCGTGTAGAGTGTAGCATGTAGCGTGTAGGGTGTAGAGTGTAGAGTGTAGCGTGTAGGGTGAAGCATGTAGGGTGTAGGGTGTCGGGTATAGCGTGTAGGGTGTAGGGTGTAGAGTGTAGGGTGTAGCGTGTATGGTGTAGAGTGTAGCGTGTAGCGTGTAGAGTGTAGCGTGTAGGGTGTAGGGTGTAGCGTGTAGGGTGTAGGGTGTAGCGTGTAGCATGCAGAGTGTAGCGTGTAGGGTGTAGAGTGTAGCGTGTTGCGTGTAGGGTGTAGATTGTAGCGTGTAGCGTGTAGAGTGTAGAGTGTAGCGTGTAGCGTGTAGAGTGTAGCGGGTAGGGTGTAGAGTGTAGCGAGTAGCGTGTAGGGTGTAGGGTGTAGAGTGTAGGGTGTAGCGTGTAGGGTGAAGAGTGTAGCGTGTAGGGGGTAGGGTGTAGGGTGTAGAGTGTAGCGTGTAGGGTGTAGCGTGTAGCATGTAGCGTGTAGCGTGTAGCATGTAGAGTGTAGCGTGTAGGGTGTAGAGTGTAGCGTGTAGGGTGTAGCGTGTAGCGTGTAGCGTGCAGTGTGTAGAGTGTAGCGTATAGCGTGTAGGGTGTAGAGTGTAGGGTGTAGCATGTAGCGTGTAGAGTGTAGCGTGTAGGGTGTAGGGTGTACAGTGTAGGGTGTAGCGTGTAGCATGTAGGGTGTAGGGTGTAGCGTGTAGCGTGTACCGTGTAGCGTATAGAGTGCAGCGTGTAGGGTGTAGAGTGTAGCGTGTAGTGTGTAGCGTGTAGGGTGTAGGGTGTAGCGTGTAGGGTGTAGAGTGTAGCGTGTAGGGTGTAGAGTGTAACATGTAGCGTGTAGGGTGTAGGGCGTAGCGTGTAGCGTGTACCGTGTAGCGTATAGAGTGTAGTGTGTAGGGTGTAGAGTGTAGCGTGTAGGGTGTAGAGTGTAGCGTGTAGCGTGTAGCGTGTAGCGTGTAGAGTGTAGTGTGTAGGGTGTAGCGTGTAGAGTGTAGTGTGTGGCGTGCAGGGCGTAGGGTGTAGCGTGTAGGGTGTAGGGTGTAGAGTGTAGGGTGTAGCATGTAGGGTGTAGGGTGTAGCGTGTAGGGTGTAGAGTGTAGCGTGTAGGGTGTACGGTGTAGAGTGTAGGGTATAAGCTGTAGCGTTTAGCGTGTAGAGTGTAGCGTGTAGCGTGTAGCGTGTAGGGTGTAGAGTGTAGGGTGTAGAGTGTAGCGTGTAGCGTGTAGCGTGTAGGGTGTAGGGTGTAGCGTGTAGCGTGTAGCATGTAGAGTAGGGTGTAGGGTGTAGGGTGTAGAGTGTAGTGTGTAGAGTGTAGAGTGTAGCGTGTAGAGTGTAAAGTGTAGCGTGTAGGGTGTAGCGTGTAGTGTGTAGCGTGTAGCGCGTAGCGTGTAGAGTGTAGGGTATAGAGTGTAGCGTGTAGAGAGTAGGGAGCAGAGTGTAGAGTGTAGCGTGCAGGGTGTAGGGTGTACAGTGTAGGGTGTAGGGTGTAGCGTGTAGCGTGTAGAGTGTAGGGAGTAGGGTGTAGGGTGTAGCGTGTAGCGTGTAGGGTGTAGCGAGTATCATGTACCGTGTAGCGTGTAGCATGTAGAGTAGGGTGTAGGGTGTAGAGTGTAGCATGTAGGGTGTAGGGTGTAGAGTGTAGGGTGTAGCATGTAGGGTGTAGGGTGTAGCGTGCAGGGTGTAGAGTGTAGCGTGTAGGGTGTACGGTGTAGAGTGTAGGGTATAAGCTGTAGCGTTTAGCGTGTAGAGTGTAGCGTGTAGCGTGTAGCGTGTAGGGTGTAGAGTGTAGCGTGTAGCGTGTAGGGTGTAGGGTGAAGCGTGTAGGGTGTAGCATGTAGCGTGTAGCGTGTAGCATGTAGAGTAGGGTGTAGGGTGTAGGGTGTAGAGTGTAGTGTGTAGAGTGTGGAGTGTAGCGTGTAGAGTGTAAAGTGTAGCGTGTAGGGTGTAGCGTGTAGTGTGTAGCGTGTAGCGCGTAGCGTGTAGAGTGTAGGGTATAGAGTGTAGCGTGTAGAGTAGGGAGCAGAGTGTAGAGTGTAGCATGTAGGGTGTAGGGTGTACAGTGTAGGGTGTAGGGTGTAGCGTGTAGCGTGTAGAGTGTAGGGAGTAGGGTGTAGGGTGTAGCGTGTAGGGTGTGGAGTGTAGCCTGTAGCGTGTAGGGTGTAGCGTGTAGCGTGTAGGGTGTAGCGTGTATCATGTACCGTGTAGCGTGTAGCATGTAGAGTAGGGTGTAGGGTGTAGCGTGTAGCGTGTAGTGTGTAGCGTGTAGAGTGTAAAGTGTAGCGTGTAGTGTGTAGTGTGTAGCGTGTAGCGCGTAGCGTGTAGAGTGTAGGGTATAGAATGTAGCGTGCAGAGAGTAGGGAGTAGAGTGTAGAGTGTAGCGTGTAGGGTGTAGAGTGTAGCGAGTAGCGTGTAGTGTGTAGGGTGTAGAGTGTAGGGTGTAGCGTGTAGGGTGTAGAGTGTAGCGTGTAGGGTGTAGCGTGTAGCGTGCAGGGTGTAGAGTGTAGCGTATAGCGTGTAGGGTGTAGGGTGTAGAGTGTAGGGTGTAGCGTGTAGAGTGTAGCGTGTAGCGTGTAGGGTGTAGGGTGTACAGTGTAGGGTGTAGGGTGTAGCGTGTAGAGTTTAGTGTGTGGCGTGCAGGGCATAGGGTGTAGCGTGTAGGGTGTAGAGTGTAGGGTGTAGCATGTAGGGTGTAAGGTGTAGGGTGTAGGGTGTAGCATGTAGGGTGTACGGTGTAGAGTGTAGGGTATAAGCTGTAGCGTTTAGCGTGTACAGTGTAGCGTGTAGCGTGTAGGGTGTAGCGTGTAGGGTGTAGAGTGTAGGGTGCAGCGTGTAGGGTGTATCGTGTAGCGTGTAGCGTGTAGGGTGTAGGGTGTAGAGTGTAGGGTGTAGCGTGTAGGGTGTAGCGTGTATCGTGTAGCGTGTAGCGTGTAGGGTGTAGGGTGTAGGGTGTAGGGTGTAGCGTGTAGCGTGTAGCGTGTAGAGTGTAGCATGTAGGGTGTAGCAAGTAGCGTGTACCGTGTAGCGTGTAGCGTGTAGCGTGTAGAGTGTATCATGTAGGGTGTAGCAAGTAGCGTGTATTGTGTAGGGTGTAGAGTGTAGCGTGTAGCGTGTAGGGTGTCAATTTTTCCTCTGATGAAGACGCTTGAGTAACGTCGATACGCGTGGGGTTCAGGGCTTCCTTTGTTTTTTTCCCGAGGGACAGGACTTGGGTAACTTATCTTTACTACTGCTATGGAATTACACCTATTTACTTCATGCATGGCCTGGCATTTTTCCAAGCCTTAGGACAATGGATCCTGATTCTTTGTATTTCCACAAGGCGTCTGTATGCATACATTTATCCAAATAACTAGGATTTTGTAGTACTGCAGCATACCTATTTCCCTGATTACCTTTCTATAGGGGTCTGCTTTCATTTGCTTACCAACTGTGCGCACGCATGCTGTGTTGAACAAAATAGGATCCATGATGTATTTCTTCCAGATACTAGGCTGGAGTATATGTTTCCTGTCATAGTACTCAGGGGGTCACAGTTGGCAGTAAACAATAGGCTTCTTATATGTAGATTTGACTAAGATTGGTGTACCCGCATACCTAGCAATTTTTTCTCTCTGGTTATTTCTCCTGTCTCACATATGCTGTAAAGTATTAGCTTCCTTCATTCCCTCGGGTAAAATTACTTATGGCCTATTCAGCCATACTAGTGTTTTAAATGTTTTTAAATGTATGTTTTGCCTGGTTCTGTTTGTGGATTACTATTTTTGTACAATAAAATTGACTATTTAACGTGGATCCCATTGGTTTGCATATCCTTTTCTTTTTGTGTTTAGTGTGTAGTGTGTAGCTTAACCCTACACGCTACACGCTACACGCTACACTCTACACGCTACACTCTACACCCTACATGCAACACGCTACACTCTACACCCTACACCCTACACGCTACACGCTACACCCTACACGCTACACGTTACACTCTACACCCTACACCCTACA
Source organism: Ranitomeya variabilis (assembly GCF_051348905.1). Classification (NCBI taxonomy): domain Eukaryota; kingdom Metazoa; phylum Chordata; class Amphibia; order Anura; family Dendrobatidae; genus Ranitomeya; species Ranitomeya variabilis. The sequence goes on along the minus strand of NW_027508182.1, from coordinate 195,522 downwards.
CACTACACCCTACACGCTACACGTTACACTCTACACCCTACACGCTACACTCTACACCCTGCTCCCTACACGCTACACGCTACACCCTACACGCTACACGCTACACCCTACACACTACACGTTACACTCTACACCCTACACTCTACACCCTACACTCTACACGCTACACTCTACACCCTACACTCTGCACTCTACACCCTACACCCTACACGCTACACTCTACACCCTACACCCTACACGCTACACACTACACGCTACACGCTACACCATAAACGCTACACGCTACACCCTACACGCTACATGTTACACTCTACACCCTGCACCCTACACGCTACACCCTACACGCTACAAGCTACACCCTACACACTACACGTTACACTCTACACCCTACACTCTACACCCTACACTCTACACGCTACACTCTACACCCTACACTCTGCACTCTACACCCTACACCCTACACACTACACGCTACACTCTACACCCTACACGCTACACGCTACACCCTACACCCTACACCCTACACGCTACAATCTACACGCTACACGCTACACCCTATACGCTAGACGCTACACTCTACACGCTACACGATACACGCTACACCCTACACGCTACACCCTACACTCTACACCCTACACCCTACACGCTACACGCTACACCCTACACGCTACACCCTACACTCTACACCCTACACCCTACACGCTACATGCTACACCCTACACGCTACACGTTACACCCTACACCCTACACTCTACACCCTACACCCTACTCTCTACACGCTATATTCTACACCCTACACGCTACACTCTACACCCTACACGCTACACGCTACACTCTACACCCTAGACGCTACACTCTATACCCTACACTCTACACGCTACACCCTACACCCTACACTCTACATGCTACACCCTACACCCTACACTCTACATGCTACACGCTACACGCTACATGCTACACGCTACACCCTACACGCTACACGCTACACACTACATGCTACACCCTACACCCTACACCCTACACGCTACACGCTACACTCTACACCCTACACGCTACACCCTACACCCTACACGCTACACGCTACACTCTACACCCTACACGCTACACCCTACACTCTACACCCTACACGCTACACCCTACACTCTACACCCTACACGCTATACGCTACACTCTACACCCTGCACGCTACACGCTACACCCTACACGCTACACTCTACACCCTACACGCTACACCCTACACTCTACACCCTACATGCTACACGCTACACTCTACACCCTACACGCTACACCCTACACTCCACACCCTACACCCTACATGCTACACGCTACACCCTACACGCTACAAATTACACTCTAAACCCTACACTCTACATCCTACACCCTACACTCTACACCCTACACGCTACACTCTACACTCTACACCCTACACCCTACATTCTACACGCTACACGCTACACTCTACACCCTACACGCTACACGCTACACCCTACAAGCTAAACGCTACAAACTACACGCTACATATTACACTCTACACCCTAGCGTGTAGCGTGTAGGGTGTAGAGTGTAGCGTGTAGCATGTAGCGTGTAGGGTGTATGGTGTAGAGTGCAGCATGTAGCGTGTAGGGTGTAGAGTGTAGCGTGTAGGGTGTAGAGTGTAGCATGTAGCGTGTAGGGTGTAGGGTGTAGAGTGTAGAGTGTAGCATGTAGCATGTAGATTGTAGGGTGTACCGTGTAGGGTGTAGAGTGTACCATGTAGGGTGTAGGATGTAGAGTGAAGGGTGTAGCGTGTAGAGTGTAGCGTGTAGCGTGTACGGTGTAGGGTGTAGAGTGTAGGGTGTAGCGTGTAGCGTGTAGCTTGTAGGGTGTAGAGTGTAGCGTGTAGCGTGTAGGCTGTAGCGTGTAGGGTGTAGCATGTATCGTGTAGGGTGTAGAGTGTAGCATGTAGCGTGTAGAGTGTAGGGTGTAGCGTGTAGCGTGTGTAGGGTGTAGGGTGTAGAGTGTAGCGTGTAGCGTGTAGGGTGTAGAGTGTAGGGTGTAGGGTGTAGAGTGTAGCGTATAGCGTGTAGGGTGTAGGATGTAGAGTGTAGCGTGTAGGGTGTAGAGTGTAGCGTGTAGAGTGTAGCATGTAGCGTGTAGGGTGTAGAGTGTAGAGTGTAGCGTGTAGGGTGAAGGATGTAGGGTGTAGGGTGTCGGGTATAGCGTGTAGGGTGTAGGGTGTAGAGTGTAGGGTGTAGCGTGTATGGTGTAGAGTGTAGCGTGTAGCGTGTAGAGTGTAGCGTGTAGGGTGTAGGGTGTAGCGTGTAGGGTGTAGGGTGTAGCGTGTAGCATGCAGAGTGTAGCGTGTAGGGTGTAGAGTGTAGCGTGTTGCGTGTAGGGTGTAGATTGTAGCGTGTAGCGTGTAGAGTGTAGAGTGTAGCGTGTAGCGTGTAGAGTGTAGCGGGTAGGGTGTAGAGTGTAGCGAGTAGCGTGTAGGGTGTAGGGTGTAGAGTGTAGGGTGTAGCGTGTAGGGTGAAGAGTGTAGCGTGTAGGGGGTAGGGTGTAGGGTGTAGAGTGTAGCGTGTAGGGTGTAGCGTGTAGCATGTAGCGTGTAGCGTGTAGCATGTAGAGTGTAGCGTGTAGGGTGTAGAGTGTAGCGTGTAGGGTGTAGCGTGTAGCGTGTAGCGTGCAGTGTGTAGAGTGTAGCGTATAGCGTGTAGGGTGTAGAGTGTAGGGTGTAGCATGTAGCGTGTAGAGTGTAGCGTGTAGGGTGTAGGGTGTACAGTGTAGGGTGTAGCGTGTAGCATGTAGGGTGTAGGGTGTAGCGTGTAGCGTGTACCGTGTAGCGTATAGAGTGCAGCGTGTAGGGTGTAGAGTGTAGCGTGTAGTGTGTAGCGTGTAGGGTGTAGGGTGTAGCGTGTAGGGTGTAGAGTGTAGCGTGTAGAGTGTAGAGTGTAACATGTAGCGTGTAGGGTGTAGGGCGTAGCGTGTAGCGTGTACCGTGTAGCGTATAGAGTGTAGTGTGTAGGGTGTAGAGTGTAGCGTGTAGGGTGTAGAGTGTAGCGTGTAGCGTGTAGCGTGTAGCGTGTAGAGTGTAGTGTGTAGGGTGTAGCGTGTAGAGTGTAGTGTGTGGCGTGCAGGGCGTAGGGTGTAGCGTGTAGGGTGTAGGGTGTAGAGTGTAGGGTGTAGCATGTAGGGTGTAGGGTGTAGCGTGTAGGGTGTAGAGTGTAGCGTGTAGGGTGTACGGTGTAGAGTGTAGGGTATAAGCTGTAGCGTTTAGCGTGTAGAGTGTAGCGTGTAGCGTGTAGCGTGTAGCGTGTAGGGTGTAGAGTGTAGGGTGTAGAGTGTAGCGTGTAGCGTGTAGCGTGTAGGGTGTAGGGTGTAGCGTGTAGCGTGTAGCATGTAGAGTAGGGTGTAGGGTGTAGGGTGTAGAGTGTAGTGTGTAGAGTGTAGAGTGTAGCGTGTAGAGTGTAAAGTGTAGCGTGTAGGGTGTAGCGTGTAGTGTGTAGCGTGTAGCGCGTAGCGTGTAGAGTGTAGGGTATAGAGTGTAGCGTGTAGAGAGTAGGGAGCAGAGTGTAGAGTGTAGCGTGCAGGGTGTAGGGTGTACAGTGTAGGGTGTAGGGTGTAGCGTGTAGCGTGTAGAGTGTAGGGAGTAGGGTGTAGGGTGTAGCGTGTAGCGTGTAGGGTGTAGCGAGTATCATGTACCGTGTAGCGTGTAGCATGTAGAGTAGGGTGTAGGGTGTAGAGTGTAGCATGTAGGGTGTAGGGTGTAGAGTGTAGGGTGTAGCATGTAGGGTGTAGGGTGTAGCGTGCAGGGTGTAGAGTGTAGCGTGTAGGGTGTACGGTGTAGAGTGTAGGGTATAAGCTGTAGCGTTTAGCGTGTAGAGTGTAGCGTGTAGCGTGTAGCGTGTAGGGTGTAGAGTGTAGCGTGTAGCGTGTAGGGTGTAGGGTGAAGCGTGTAGGGTGTAGCATGTAGCGTGTAGCGTGTAGCATGTAGAGTAGGGTGTAGGGTGTAGGGTGTAGAGTGTAGTGTGTAGAGTGTGGAGTGTAGCGTGTAGAGTGTAAAGTGTAGCGTGTAGGGTGTAGCGTGTAGTGTGTAGCGTGTAGCGCGTAGCGTGTAGAGTGTAGGGTATAGAGTGTAGCGTGTAGAGTAGGGAGCAGAGTGTAGAGTGTAGCATGTAGGGTGTAGGGTGTACAGTGTAGGGTGTAGGGTGTAGCGTGTAGCGTGTAGAGTGTAGGGAGTAGGGTGTAGGGTGTAGCGTGTAGGGTGTGGAGTGTAGCCTGTAGCGTGTAGGGTGTAGCGTGTAGCGTGTAGGGTGTAGCGTGTATCATGTACCGTGTAGCGTGTAGCATGTAGAGTAGGGTGTAGGGTGTAGCGTGTAGCGTGTAGTGTGTAGCGTGTAGAGTGTAAAGTGTAGCGTGTAGTGTGTAGTGTGTAGCGTGTAGCGCGTAGCGTGTAGAGTGTAGGGTATAGAATGTAGCGTGCAGAGAGTAGGGAGTAGAGTGTAGAGTGTAGCGTGTAGGGTGTAGAGTGTAGCGAGTAGCGTGTAGTGTGTAGGGTGTAGAGTGTAGGGTGTAGCGTGTAGGGTGTAGAGTGTAGCGTGTAGGGTGTAGCGTGTAGCGTGCAGGGTGTAGAGTGTAGCGTATAGCGTGTAGGGTGTAGGGTGTAGAGTGTAGGGTGTAGCGTGTAGAGTGTAGCGTGTAGCGTGTAGGGTGTAGGGTGTACAGTGTAGGGTGTAGGGTGTAGCGTGTAGAGTTTAGTGTGTGGCGTGCAGGGCATAGGGTGTAGCGTGTAGGGTGTAGAGTGTAGGGTGTAGCATGTAGGGTGTAAGGTGTAGGGTGTAGGGTGTAGCATGTAGGGTGTACGGTGTAGAGTGTAGGGTATAAGCTGTAGCGTTTAGCGTGTACAGTGTAGCGTGTAGCGTGTAGGGTGTAGCGTGTAGGGTGTAGAGTGTAGGGTGCAGCGTGTAGGGTGTATCGTGTAGCGTGTAGGGTGTAGGGTGTAGAGTGTAGGGTGTAGCGTGTAGGGTGTAGCGTGTATCGTGTAGCGTGTAGCGTGTAGGGTGTAGGGTGTAGGGTGTAGCGTGTAGCGTGTAGCGTGTAGAGTGTAGCATGTAGGGTGTAGCAAGTAGCGTGTACCGTGTAGCGTGTAGCGTGTAGCGTGTAGAGTGTATCATGTAGGGTGTAGCAAGTAGCGTGTATTGTGTAGGGTGTAGAGTGTAGCGTGTAGCGTGTAGGGTGTCAATTTTTCCTCTGATGAAGACGCTTGAGTAATGTCGATACGCGTGGGGTTCAGGGCTTCCTTTGTTTTTTTCCCGAGGGACAGGACTTGGGTAACTTATCTTTACTACTGCTATGGAATTACACCTATTTACTTCATGCATGGCCTGGCATTTTTCCAAGCCTTAGGACAATGGATCCTGATTCTTTGTATTTCCACAAGGCGTCTGTATGCATACATTTATCCAAATAACTAGGATTTTGTAGTACTGCAGCATACCTATTTCCCTGATTACCTTTCTATAGGGGTCTGCTTTCATTTGCTTACCAACTGTGCGCACGCATGCTGTGTTGAACAAAATAGGATCCATGATGTATTTCTTCCAGATACTAGGCTGGAGTATATGTTTCCTGTCATAGTACTCAGGGGGTCACAGTTGGCAGTAAACAATAGGCTTCTTATATGTAGATTTGACTAAGATTGGTGTACCCGCATACCTAGCAATTTTTTCTCTCTGGTTATTTCTCCTGTCTCACATATGCTGTAAAGTATTAGCTTCCTTCATTCCCTCGGGTAAAATTACTTATGGCCTATTCAGCCATACTAGTGTTTTAAATGTTTTTAAATGTATGTTTTGCCTGGTTCTGTTTGTGGATTACTATTTTTGTACAATAAAATTGACTATTTAACGTGGATCCCATTGGTTTGCATATCCTTTTCTTTTTGTGTTTAGTGTGTAGTGTGTAGCTTAACCCTACACGCTACACGCTACACGCTACACTCTACACGCTACACTCTACACCCTACATGCAACACGCTACACTCTACACCCTACACCCTACACGCTACACGCTACACCCTACACGCTACACGTTACACTCTACACCCTACACCCTACACACTACACCCTACACGCTACACGTTACACTCTACACCCTACACGCTACACTCTACACCCTGCTCCCTACACGCTACACGCTACACCCTACACGCTACACGCTACACCCTACACACTACACGTTACACTCTACACCCTACACTCTACACCCTACACTCTACACGCTACACTCTACACCCTACACTCTGCACTCTACACCCTACACGCTACACTCTACACCCTACACCCTACACGCTACACACTACACGCTACACGCTACACCATACACGCTACACGCTACACCCTACACGCTACATGTTACACTCTACACCCTGCACCCTACACGCTACACCCTACACGCTACACGCTACACCCTACACACTACACGTTACACTCTACACCCTACACTCTACACCCTACACTCTACACGTTACACTCTACACTCTACACTCTGCACTCTACACCCTACACCCTACACACTACACGCTACACTCTACACCCTACACGCTACACGCTACACCCTACACCCTACACCCTACACGCTACAATCTACACGCTACACGCTACACCCTATACGCTAGACGCTACACTCTACACGCTACACGATACACGCTACACCCTACACGCTACACCCTACACTCTACACCCTACACCCTACACGCTACACGCTACACCCTACACGCTACACCCTACACTCTACACCCTACACCCTACACGCTACATGCTACACCCTACACGCTACACGTTACACTCTACACCCTACACCCTACACTCTACACCCTACACCCTACTCTCTACACGCTATATTCTACACCCTACACGCTACACTCTACACCCTACACGCTACACGCTACACTCTACACCCTAGACGCTACACTCTATACCCTACACTCTACACGCTACACCCTACACCCTACACTCTACATGCTACACCCTACACCCTACACTCTACATGCTACACGCTACACGCTACATGCTACACGCTACACCCTACACGCTACACGCTACACACTACATGCTACACCCTACACCCTACACCCTACACGCTACACGCTACACTCTACACCCTACACGCTACACCCTACACCCTACACGCTACACGCTACACTCTATACCCTACACGCTACACCCTACACTCTACACCCTACACGCTACACCCTACACTCTACACCCTACACGCTATACGCTACACTCTACACCCTGCACGCTACACGCTACACCCTACACGCTACACTCTACACCCTACACGCTACACCCTACACTCTACACCCTACATGCTACACGCTACACTCTACACCCTACACGCTACACCCTACACTCCACACCCTACACCCTACATGCTACATGCTACACCCTACACGCTACAAATTACACTCTAAACCCTACACTCTACATCCTACACCCTACACTCTACACCCTACACGCTACACTCTACACTCTACACCCTACACCCTACATGCTACACGCTACACGCTACACTCTACACCCTACACGCTACACGCTACACCCTACAAGCTAAACGCTACAAACTACACGCTACATATTACACTCTACACCCTAGCGTGTAGCGTGTAGGGTGTAGAGTGTAGCGTGTAGCATGTAGCGTGTAGGGTGTATGGTGTAGAGTGCAGCATGTAGCGTGTAGGGTGTAGAGTGTAGCGTGTAGGGTGTAGAGTGTAGCATGTAGCGTGTAGGGTGTAGGGTGTAGAGTGTAGAGTGTAGCATGTAGCATGTAGATTGTAGGGTGTACCGTGTAGGGTGTAGAGTGTACCATGTAGGGTGTAGGATGTAGAGTGAAGGGTGTAGCGTGTAGAGTGTAGCGTGTAGCGTGTACGGTGTAGGGTGTAGAGTGTAGGGTGTAGCGTGTAGCGTGTAGCTTGTAGGGTGTAGAGTGTAGCGTGTAGCGTGTAGGCTGTAGCGTGTAGGGTGTAGCATGTATCGTGTAGGGTGTAGAGTGTAGCATGTAGCGTGTAGAGTGTAGGGTGTAGCGTGTAGCGTGTGTAGGGTGTAGGGTGTAGAGTGTAGCGTGTAGCGTGTAGGGTGTAGAGTGTAGGGTGTAGGGTGTAGAGTGTAGCGTACAGCGTGTAGGGTGTAGGATGTAGAGTGTAGCGTGTAGGGTGTAGAGTGTAGCGTGTAGAGTGTAGCATGTAGCGTGTAGGGTGTAGAGTGTAGAGTGTAGCGTGTAGGGTGAAGCATGTAGGGTGTAGGGTGTCGGGTATAGCGTGTAGGGTGTAGGGTGTAGAGTGTAGGGTGTAGCGTGTATGGTGTAGAGTGTAGCGTGTAGCGTGTAGAGTGTAGCGTGTAGGGTGTAGGGTGTAGCGTGTAGCATGCAGAGTGTAGCGTGTAGAGTGTAGCGTGTTGCGTGTAGGGTGTAGATTGTAGCGTGTAGCGTGTAGAGTGTAGAGTGTAGCGTGTAGCGTGTAGAGTGTAGCGGGTAGGGTGTAGAGTGTAGCGAGTAGCGTGTAGGGTGTAGGGTGTAGAGTGTAGGGTGTAGCGTGTAGGGTGAAGAGTGTAGCGTGTAGGGGGTAGGGTGTAGGGTGTAGAGTGTAGCGTGTAGGGTGTAGCGTGTAGCATGTAGCGTGTAGCGTGTAGCATGTAGAGTGTAGTGTGTAGGGTGTAGAGTGTAGCGTGTAGGGTGTAGCGTGTAGCGTGTAGCGTGCAGTGTGTAGAGTGTAGCGTATAGCGTGTAGGGTGTAGAGTGTAGGGTGTAGCATGTAGCGTGTAGAGTGTAGCGTGTAGGGTGTAGGGTGTACAGTGTAGGGTGTAGCGTGTAGCATGTAGGGTGTAGGGTGTAGCGTGTAGCGTGTACCGTGTAGCGTATAGAGTGCAGCGTGTAGGGTGTAGAGTGTAGCGTGTAGTGTGTAGCGTGTAGGGTGTAGGGTGTAGCGTGTAGGGTGTAGAGTGTAGCGTGTAGGGTGTAGAGTGTAACATGTAGCGTGTAGGGTGTAGGGCGTAGCGTGTAGCGTGTACCGTGTAGCGTATAGAGTGTAGTGTGTAGGGTGTAGAGTGTAGCGTGTAGGGTGTAGAGTGTAGCGTGTAGCGTGTAGCGTGTAGCGTGTAGAGTGTAGTGTGTAGGGTGTAGCGTGTAGAGTGTAGTGTGTGGCGTGCAGGGCGTAGGGTGTAGCGTGTAGGGTGTAGGGTGTAGAGTGTAGGGTGTAGCATGTAGGGTGTAGGGTGTAGGGTGTAGCGTGTAGGGTGTAGAGTGTAGCGTGTAGGGTGTACGGTGTAGAGTGTAGGGTATAAGCTGTAGCGTTTAGCGTGTAGAGTGTAGCGTGTAGCGTGTAGCGTGTAGCGTGTAGGGTGTAGAGTGTAGGGTGTAGAGTGTAGCGTGTAGCGTGTAGCGTGTAGGGTGTAGGGTGTAGCGTGTAGGGTGTAGCATGTAGCGTGTAGCGTGTAGCATGTAGAGTAGGGTGTAGGGTGTAGGGTGTAGAGTGTAGTGTGTAGAGTGTAGAGTGTAGCGTGTAGAGTGTAAAGTGTAGCGTGTAGGGTGTAGCGTGTAGTGTGTAGCGTGTAGCGCGTAGCGTGTAGAGTGTAGGGTATAGAGTGTAGCGTGTAGAGAGTAGGGAGCAGAGTGTAGAGTGTAGCGTGCAGGGTGTAGGGTGTACAGTGTAGGGTGTAGGGTGTAGCGTGTAGCGTGTAGAGTGTAGGGAGTAGGGTGTAGGGTGTAGCGTGTAGCGTGTAGGGTGTAGCGTGTATCATGTACCGTGTAGCGTGTAGCATGTAGAGTAGGGTGTAGGGTGTAGAGTGTAGCATGTAGGGTGTAGGGTGTAGAGTGTAGGGTGTAGCATGTAGGGTGTAGGGTGTAGCGTGCAGGGTGTAGAGTGTAGCGTGTAGGGTGTACGGTGTAGAGTGTAGGGTATAAGCTGTAGCGTTTAGCGTGTAGAGTGTAGCGTGTAGCGTGTAGCGTGTAGGGTGTAGAGTGTAGCGTGTAGCGTGTAGGGTGTAGGGTGAAGCGTGTAGGGTGTAGCATGTAGCGTGTAGCGTGTAGCATGTAGAGTAGGGTGTAGGGTGTAGGGTGTAGAGTGTAGTGTGTAGAGTGTGGAGTGTAGCGTGTAGAGTGTAAAGTGTAGCGTGTAGGGTGTAGCGTGTAGTGTGTAGCGTGTAGCGCGTAGCGTGTAGAGTGTAGGGTATAGAGTGTAGCGTGTAGAGTAGGGAGCAGAGTGTAGAGTGTAGCATGTAGGGTGTAGGGTGTACAGTGTAGGGTGTAGGGTGTAGCGTGTAGCGTGTAGAGTGTAGGGAGTAGGGTGTAGGGTGTAGCGTGTAGGGTGTGGAGTGTAGCCTGTAGCGTGTAGGGTGTAGCGTGTAGCGTGTAGGGTGTAGCGTGTATCATGTACCGTGTAGCGTGTAGCATGTAGAGTAGGGTGTAGGGTGTAGCGTGTAGCGTGTAGTGTGTAGCGTGTAGAGTGTAAAGTGTAGCGTGTAGTGTGTAGTGTGTAGCGTGTAGCGCGTAGCGTGTAGAGTGTAGGGTATAGAGTGTAGCGTGTAGAGAGTAGGGAGTAGAGTGTAGAGTGTAGCGTGTAGGGTGTAGAGTGTAGCGAGTAGCGTGTAGTGTGTAGGGTGTAGAGTGTAGGGTGTAGGGTGTAGAGTGTAGCGTGTAGGGTGTAGCGTGTAGCGTGCAGGGTGTAGAGTGTAGCGTATAGCGTGTAGGGTGTAGGGTGTAGAGTGTAGGGTGTAGCGTGTAGAGTGTAGCGTGTAGCGTGTAGGGTGTAGGGTGTACAGTGTAGGGTGTAGGGTGTAGCGTGTAGAGTTTAGTGTGTGGCGTGCAGGGCATAGGGTGTAGCGTGTAGGGTGTAGAGTGTAGGGTGTAGCATGTAGGGTGTAAGGTGTAGGGTGTAGGGTGTAGCATGTAGGGTGTACGGTGTAGAGTGTAGGGTATAAGCTGTAGCGTTTAGCGTGTACAGTGTAGCGTGTAGCGTGTAGGGTGTAGCGTGTAGGGTGTAGAGTGTAGGGTGCAGCGTGTAGGGTGTATCGTGTAGCGTGTAGCGTGTAGGGTGTAGGGTGTAGAGTGTAGGGTGTAGCGTGTAGGGTGTAGCGTGTATCGTGTAGCGTGTAGCGTGTAGGGTGTAGGGTGTAGGGTGTAGGGTGTAGCGTGTAGCGTGTAGCGTGTAGAGTGTAGCATGTAGGGTGTAGCAAGTAGCGTGTACCGTGTAGCGTGTAGCGTGTAGCGTGTAGAGTGTATCATGTAGGGTGTAGCAAGTAGCGTGTATTGTGTAGGGTGTAGAGTGTAGCGTGTAGCGTGTAGGGTGTCAATTTTTCCTCTGATGAAGACGCTTGAGTAACGTCGATACGCGTGGGGTTCAGGGCTTCCTTTGTTTTTTTCCCGAGGGACAGGACTTGGGTAACTTATCTTTACTACTGCTATGGAATTACACCTATTTACTTCATGCATGGCCTGGCATTTTTCCAAGCCTTAGGACAATGGATCCTGATTCTTTGTATTTCCACAAGGCGTCTGTATGCATACATTTATCCAAATAACTAGGATTTTGTAGTACTGCAGCATACCTATTTCCCTGATTACCTTTCTATAGGGGTCTGCTTTCATTTGCTTACCAACTGTGCGCACGCATGCTGTGTTGAACAAAATAGGATCCATGATGTATTTCTTCCAGATACTAGGCTGGAGTATATGTTTCCTGTCATAGTACTCAGGGGGTCACAGTTGGCAGTAAACAATAGGCTTCTTATATGTAGATTTGACTAAGATTGGTGTACCCGCATACCTAGCAATTTTTTCTCTCTGGTTATTTCTCCTGTCTCACATATGCTGTAAAGTATTAGCTTCCTTCATTCCCTCGGGTAAAATTACTTATGGCCTATTCAGCCATACTAGTGTTTTAAATGTTTTTAAATGTATGTTTTGCCTGGTTCTGTTTGTGGATTACTATTTTTGTACAATAAAATTGACTATTTAACGTGGATCCCATTGGTTTGCATATCCTTTTCTTTTTGTGTTTAGTGTGTAGTGTGTAGCTTAACCCTACACGCTACACGCTACACGCTACACTCTACACCCTACACGCTACACCCTACACTCTACACCGTACACTCTACACGCTACACGCTACACTCTACACCCTACACCCTAAACGCTACACGCTACACTCTACACCCTACACGCTACACTCTACACTCTACACGCTACACGCTACACTCTACACCGTACACTCTACACGCTACACGCTACACGCTACACCCTACACTCTACACGCTACACGCTACACTCTACACGCTACACGCTACATGCTACACTCTACACTCTACACCCTACACCCTACACGCTACACGCTATACTCTACACCCTATACTCTACACGCTACACGCTACACTCTACACTCTACACGCTACACGCTACACTCTACACCCTACACGCAACACGCTACACTCTATACCCTACACGCTACACTCTGCACGCTACACGCTACACCCTACACGCTATACTCTGCACGCTACACGCTACACTCTACACCATACACGCTACACCCTACACTCTACACTCTACACCCTACACGCTATACCCGACACCCTACACCCTACATGCTTCACCCTAAACGCTACACTCTACACTCTACACCCTACACCCTACACGCTACATGCTACACCCTACACGCTACACTCTACACCCTACACTCTACACGCTACACACTACACGCTACACGTTACACTCTACACCCTGCACCCTACACGCTACACGCTACACCCTACACGCTACACGTTACACTCTACACCCTACACGCTACACTCTACACCCTGCACCCTACACGCTACAATCTACACCCTACACCCTACACGCTACACGCTACACGCTACACTCTACACCCTACACGCTACACCCTACACTCTACACCGTACACTACACGCTACACGCTACACTCTACACCCTACACCCTACACGCTACGCGCTACACTCTACACCCTACACGCTACACTCTAAACTCTACATGCTACACGCTACACTCTACACTCTACACGCTACACGCTACACCCTACACCCTACACCCTACACGCTACACTCTACAACCTACACGCTACACGCTACACTCCACACGCAACACGCTACACTCTACACCCTACACTCTACACGCTACACGCTACACTCTACACCCTACACTCTACACGCTACACGCTACACTGTACACCCTACATGCAACACGCTACACTCTACACCCTACACGCTACACTCTACACGCTACATGCTACACTCTACACTCTACACCATACACCCTACACGCTACACACTATACTCTACACCCTACACGCTACACTCTACACGCTACACGCTACACGCTACACTCTACACGCTACACTCTACACCCTACATGCAACACGCTACACTCTACACCCTACACGCTACACCCTACACGCTACACGTTACACTCTACACCCTACACCCTACACACTACACCCTACACGCTACACGTTACACTCTACACCCTACACTCTACACTCTACACCCTACACCCTACACGCTACATGCTACACCCTACACGCTACACTCTACACCCTACACTCTACACGCTACACACTACACGCTACACGTTACACTCTACACCCTACACCCTACACGCTACACGCTACACCCTACACGCTACACGTTACACTCTACACCCTACACGCTACACTCTACACCCTGCACCCTACACGCTACAATCTACACCCTACACCCTACACGCTACACGCTACACGCTACACTCTACACCCTACACGCTACACCCTACACTCTACACCGTACACTACACGCTACACGCTACACTCTACACCCTACACCCTACACGCTACGCGCTACACTCTACACCCTACACGCTACACTCTAAACTCTACATGCTACACGCTACACTCTACACTCTACACGCTACACGCTACACCCTACACCCTACACCCTACACGCTACACTCTACAACCTACACGCTACACGCTACACTCCACACGCAACACGCTACACTCTACACCCTACACTCTACACGCTACACGCTACACTCTACACCCTACACTCTACACGCTACACGCTACACTGTACACCCTACATGCAACACGCTACACTCTACACCCTACACGCTACACTCTACACGCTACATGCTACACTCTACACTCTACACCATACACCCTACACGCTACACACTATACTCTACACCCTACACGCTACACTCTACACGCTACACGCTACACGCTACACTCTACACGCTACACTCTACACCCTACATGCAACACGCTACACTCTACACCCTACACTCTGCACTCTACACCCTACACCCTACACGCTACACTCTACACCCTGCTCCCTACACGCTACACGCTACACCCTACACGCTACACGCTACACCCTACACACTACACGTTACACTCTACACCCTACACTCTACACCCTACACTCTACACGCTACACTCTACACCCTACACTCTGCACTCTACACCCTACACCCTACACGCTACACTCTACACCCTACACCCTACACGCTACACACTACACGCTACACGCTACACCATACACGCTACACCCTACACTCTACACGCTACACTCTACACCCTACACTCTGCACTCTACACCCTACACCCTACACACTACACGCTACACTACACCCTACACGCTACACGCTACACCCTACACCCTACACCCTACACGCTACAATCTACACGCTACACGCTACACCCTATACGCTAGACGCTACACTCTACACGCTACACGATACACGCTACACCCTACACGCTACACCCTACACTCTACACCCTACACCCTACACGCTACACGCTACACCCTACACGCTACACGCTACACCCTACACAATACACGTTACACTCTACACCCTACACTCTACACCCTGCACCCTACACGCTACGCGCTACACCCTACACGCTACACGCTACACCCTACACACTACACGTTACACTCTACACCCTACACTCTACACCCTACACTCTACACGCTACACTCTACACCCTACACTCTGCACTCTACACCCTACACCCTACACACTACACGCTACACTACACCCTACACGCTACACGCTACACCCTACACCCTACACCCTACACGCTACAATCTACACGCTACACGCTACACCCTATACTGCTAGACGCTACACTCTACACGCTACACGATACACGCTACACCCTACACGCTACACCCTACACTCTACACCCTACACCCTACACGCTACACGCTACACCCTACACGCTACACCCTACACTCTACACCCTACACCCTACACGCTACACGCTACACCCTATACGCTAGACGCTACACTCTACACGCTACACGATACACGCTACACCCTACACGCTACACCCTACACTCTACACCCTACACCCTACACGCTACACGCTACACCCTACACGCTACACCCTACACTCTACACCCTACACCCTACACGCTACATGCTACACCCTACACGCTACACGTTACACTCTACACCCTACACCCTACACTCTACACCCTACTCTCTACACGCTATATTCTACACCCTACACGCTACACCCTACACCCTACACTCTACATGCTACACCCTACACCCTACACTCTACATGCTACACGCTACACGCTACATGCTACACGCTACACCCTACACGCTACACGCTACACACTACATGCTACACCCTACACCCTACACCCTACACGCTACACGCTACACTCTACACCCTACACGCTACACCCTACACCCTACACCCTACACGCTACACGCTACACTCTACACCCTACACGCTACACCCTACACTCTACACCCTACACGCTACACCCTACACTCTACACCCTACACGCTATACGCTACACTCTACACCCTGCACGCTACACGCTACACCCTACACGCTACACTCTACATGCTACACCCTACACCCTACACCCTACACGCTACACGCTACACTCTACACCCTACACGCTACACCCTACACCCTACACCCTACACGCTACACCCTACACTCTACACCCTACACGCTACACGCTACACTCTACACCCTACACGCTACACCCTACACTCCACACCCTACACCCTACATGCTACACGCTACACCCTACACGCTACAAATTACACTCTAAACCCTACACTCTACATCCTACACCCTACACTCTACACCCTACACGCTACACTCTACACTCTACACCCTACACCCTACATGCTACACGCTACACGCTACACTCTACACCCTACACGCTACATGCTACACCCTACAAGCTAAACGCTACAAACTACACGCTACATATTACACTCTACACCCTAGCGTGTAGCGTGTAGGGTGTAGAGTGTAGCGTGTAGCATGTAGCGTGTAGGGTGTATGGTGTAGAGTGTAGCATGTAGCGTGTAGGGTGTAGAGTGTAGCGTGTAGGGTGTAGAGTGTAGCATGTAGGGTGTAGGGTGTAGAGTGAAGGGTGTAGCGTGTAGAGTGTAGCGTGTAGCGTGTACGGTGTAGAGTGTAGGGTGTAGAGTGTAGGGTGTAGCGTGTAGCGTGTAGCTTGTAGGGTGTAGAGTGTAGCGTGTAGCGTGTAGGCTGTAGCGTGTAGGGTGTAGCATGTATCGTGTAGGGTGTAGAGTGTAGCATGTAGCGTGTAGAGTGTAGGGTGTAGCGTGTAGCGTGTGTAGGGTGTAGGGTGTAGAGTGTAGCGTGTAGCGTGTAGGGTGTAGAGTGTAGGGTGTAGGGTGTAGAGTGTAGCGTATAGCGTGTAGGGTGTAGGATGTAGAGTGTAGCGTGTAGGGTGTAGAGTGTAGCGTGTAGAGTGTAGCATGTAGCGTGTAGGGTGTAGAGTGTAGAGTGTAGCGTGTAGGGTGAAGCATGTAGGGTGTAGGGTGTCGGGTATAGCGTGTAGGGTGTAGGGTGTAGAGTGTAGGGTGTATGGTGTAGAGTGTAGCGTGTAGCGTGTAGAGTGTAGCGTGTAGGGTGTAGGGTGTAGCGTGTAGCATGCAGAGTGTAGCGTGTAGGGTGTAGAGTGTAGCGTGTTGCGTGTAGGGTGTAGAGTGTAGCGTGTAGAGTGTAGCGTGTAGCGTGTAGAGTGTAGCGGGTAGGGTGTAGAGTGTAGCGAGCAGCGTGTAGGGTGTAGGGTGTAGAGTGTAGGGTGTAGCGTGTAGGGTGAAGACTGTAGCGTGTAGGGGGTAGGGTGTAGAGTGTAGCGTGTAGGGTGTAGCGTGTAGCATGTAGCGTGTAGCGTGTAGCATGTAGAGTGTAGCGTGTAGGGTGTAGAGTGTAGCGTGTAGGGTGTAGCGTGTAGCATGTAGCGTGCAGTGTGTAGAGTGTAGCGTATAGAGTGTAGGGTGTAGAGTGTAGGGTGTAGCATGTAGCGTGTAGAGTGTAGCGTGTAGGGTGTAGGGTGTACAGTGTAGGGTGTAGCGTGTAGCATGTAGGGTGTAGGGTGTAGCGTGTAGCGTGTACCGTGTAGCGTATAGAGTGCAGCGTGTAGGGTGTAGAGTGTAGCGTGTAGTGTGTAGCGTGTAGGGTGTAGGGTGTAGCGTGTAGGGTGTAGAGTGTAGCGTGTAGGGTGTAGAGTGTAACATGTAGCGTGTAGGGTGTAGGGCGTAGCGTGTAGCGTGTACCGTGTAGCGTATAGAGTGTAGTGTGTAGGGTGTAGAGTGTAGCGTGTAGGGTGTAGAGTGTAGCGTGTAGCGTGTAGCGTGTAGAGTGTAGTGTGTAGGGTGTAGCGTGTAGAGTGTAGTGTGTGGCGTGCAGGGCGTAGGGTGTAGCGTGTAGGGTGTAGGGTGTAGAGTGTAGGGTGTAGCATGTAGGGTGTAGGGTGTAGGGTGTAGCGTGTAGGGTGTAGAGTGTAGCGTGTAGGGTGTACGGTGTAGAGTGTAGGGTATAAGCTGTAGCGTTTAGCGTGTAGAGTGTAGCGTGTAGCGTGTAGCGTGTAGGGTGTAGAGTGTAGGGTGTAGAGTGTAGCGTGTAGGGTGTAGCATGTAGCGTGTAGCGTGTAGCATGTAGAGTAGGGTGTAGGGTGTAGCGTGTAGGGTGTAGCATGTAGCGTGTAGCGTGTAGCATGTAGAGTAGGGTGTAGGGTGTAGGGTGTAGAGTGTAGTGTGTAGAGTGTAGAGTGTAGCGTGTAGAGTGTAAAGTGTAGCGTGTAGGGTGTAGCGTGTAGTGTGTAGTGTGTAGCGCGTAGCGTGTAGAGTGTAGGGTATAGAGTGTAGCGTGTAGAGAGTAGGGAGCAGAGTGTAGAGTGTAGCGTGCAGGGTGTAGGGTGTACAGTGTAGGGTGTAGGGTGTAGCGTGTAGCGTGTAGAGTGTAGGGAGTAGGGTGTAGGGTGTAGCGTGTAGGGTGTAGATTGTAGCGTGTAGCGTTTAGCTTGTAGGGTGTAGCGTGTAGCGTGTAGGGTGTAGCGTGTATCATGTACCGTGTAGCGTGTAGCATGTAGAGTAGGGTGTAGGGTGTAGAGTGTAGCATGTAGGGTGTAGGGTGTAGAGTGTAGGGTGTAGCATGTAGGGTGTAGGGTGTAGGGTGTAGCGTGCAGGGTGTAGAGTGTAGCGTGTAGGGTGTACGGTGTAGAGTGTAGGGTATAAGCTGTAGCGTTTAGCGTGTAGAGTGTAGCGTGTAGCGTGTAGCGTGTAGGGTGTAGAGTGTAGGGTGTAGAGTGTAGCGTGTAGCGTGTAGGGTGTACGGTGAAGCGTGTAGGGTGTAGCATGTAGCGTGTAGCGTGTAGCATGTAGAGTAGGGTGTAGGGTGTAGAGTGTAGTGTGTAGAGTGTGGAGTGTAGCGTGTAGAGTGTAAAGTGTAGCGTGTAGGGTGTAGCGTGTAGTGTGTAGCGTGTAGCGCGTAGCGTGTAGAGTGTAGGGTATAGAGTGTAGCGTGTAGAGAGTAGGGAGCAGAGTGTAGAGTGTAGCATGTAGGGTGTAGGGTGTACAGTGTAGGGAGTAGGGTGTAGGGTGTAGCGTGTAGGGTGTGGAGTGTAGCGTGTAGGGTGTAGCGTGTAGCGTGTAGGGTGTAGCGTGTATCATGTACCGTGTAGCGTGTAGCATGTAGAGAAGGGTGTAGGGTGTAGAGTGTAGCGTGTAGTGTGTAGCGTGTAGAGTGTAAAGTGTAGCGTGTAGTGTGTAGTGTGTAGCGTGTAGCGTGTAGAGTGTAGGGTATAGAGTGTAGCGTGTAGAGAGTAGGGAGTAGAGTGTAGAGTGTAGCGTGTAGGGTGTAGAGTGTAGCGAGTAGCGTGTAGTGTGTAGGGTGTAGGGTGTAGAGTGTAGGGTGTAGCGTGTAGCGTGCAGGGTGTAGAGTGTAGCGTATAGCGTGTAGGGTGTAGGGTGTAGAGTGTAGGGTGTAGCGTGTAGAGTGTAGCGTGTAGCGTGTAGGGTGTAGGGTGTACAGTGTAGGGTGTAGGGTGTAGCGTGTAGAGTTTAGTGTGTGGCGTGCAGGGCATAGGGTGTAGCGTGTAGGGTGTAGAGTGTAGGGTGTAGCATGTAGGGTGTAGGGTGTAGGGTGTAGGGTGTAGAGTGTAGCAT
Source organism: Ranitomeya variabilis (assembly GCF_051348905.1). NCBI lineage: Eukaryota > Metazoa > Chordata > Amphibia > Anura > Dendrobatidae > Ranitomeya > Ranitomeya variabilis. The sequence goes on along the minus strand of NW_027508182.1, from coordinate 176,042 downwards.
GTAGGGTGTACGGTGTAGAGTGTAGGGTATAAGCTGTAGCGTTTAGCGTGTAGAGTGTAGCGTGTAGCGTGTAGGGTGTAGCGTGTAGGGTGTAGAGTGTAGGGTGCAGCGTGTAGGGTGTATCGTGTAGCGTGTAGCGTGTAGGGTGTAGGGTGTAGAGTGTAGGGTGTAGCGTGTAGGGTGTAGCGTGTAGCGTGTATCGTGTAGCGTGTAGAGTGTAGCGTCTAGCGTGTAGCGTATAGTGTGTAGCGTGTAGCGTGTAGATTGTAGCGTGTAGGGTGTAGGGTGTAGGGTGTAGCGTGTAGCGTGTAGGGTGTAGGGTGTAGGGTGTAGCGTGTAGCGTGTAGCGTGTAGGGTGTAGCATGTAGGGTGTACGGTGTAGAGTGTAGGGTATAAGCTGTAGCGTTTAGCGTGTACAGTGTAGCGTGTAGCGTGTAGGGTGTAGCGTGTAGGGTGTAGAGTGTAGGGTGCAGCGTGTAGGGTGTATCGCGTAGCGTGTAGCGTGTAGGGTGTAGGGTGTAGAGTGTAGGGTGTAGCGTGTAGGGTGTAGCGTGTATCGTGTAGCGTGTAGCGTGTAGGGTGTAGGGTGTAGGGTGTAGGGTGTAGCGTGTAGCGTGTAGCGTGTAGCGTGTAGAGTGTAGCATGTAGGGTGTAGCAAGTAGCGTGTACCGTGTAGGGTGTAGCGTGTAGCGTGTACCGTGTAGAGTGTATCATGTAGGGTGTAGCAAGTAGCGTGTATTGTGTAGGGTGTAGAGTGTAGCGTGTAGCGTGTAGGGTGTCAATTTTTCCTCTGATGAAGACGCTTGAGTAACGTCGATACGCGTGGGGTTCAGGGCTTCCTTTGTTTTTTTCCCGAGGGACAGGACTTGCGTAACTTATCTTTACTACTGCTATGGAATTACACCTATTTACTTCATGCATGGCCTGGCATTTTTCCAAGCCTTAGGACAATGGATCCTGATTCTTTGTATTTCCACAAGGCGTCTGTATGCATACATTTATCCAAATAACTAGGATTTTGTAGTACTGCAGCATACCTATTTCCCTGATTACCTTTCTATAGGGGTCTGCTTTCATTTGCTTACCAACTGTGCGCACGCATGCTGTGTTGAACAAAATAGGATCCATGATGTATTTCTTCCAGATACTAGGCTGGAGTATATGTTTCCTGTCATAGTACTCAGGGGGTCACAGTTGGCAGTAAACAATAGGCTTCTTATATGTAGATTTGACTAAGATTGGTGTACCCGCATACCTAGCAATTTTTTCTCTCTGGTTATTTCTCCTGTCTCACATATGCTGTAAAGTATTAGCTTCCTTCATTCCCTCGGGTAAAATTACTTATGGCCTATTCAGCCATACTAGTGTTTTAAATGTTTTTAAATGTATGTTTTGCCTGGTTCTGTTTGTGGATTACTATTTTTGTACAATAAAATTAACTATTTAACGTGGATCCCATTGGTTTGCATATCCTTTTCTTTTTGTGTTTAGTGTGTAGTGTGTAGCTTAACCCTACACGCTACACGCTACACTCTACACCCTACACGCTACACCCTACACTCTACACCGTACACTCTACACGCTACACGCTACACTCTACACCATACACGCTACACCCTACACTCTACACCCTACACCCTACACGCTATACCCGACACCCTACACCCTACATGCTTCACCCTAAACGCTACACGTTACACTCTACACCCTACACCCTACACGCTACACGCTACACCCTACACGCTACACGTTACACCCTACACTCTACACGCTACACGCTACACTCTACACCCTACACTCTACACGCTACACGCTACACTGTACACCCTACATGCAACACGCTACACTCTACACCCTACACGCTACACTCTACACGCTACACGCTACATGCTACACCCTACACACTACACGTTACACTCTACACCCTACACTCTACACCCTACACTCTACACGCTACACTCTACACCCTACACTCTGCACTCTACACCCTACACCCTACACACTACACGCTACACTCTACACCCTACACGCTACACGCTACACCCTACACCCTACACGCTACAATCTACACACTACACGCTACACCCTATACGCTACACGCTACACTCTACACGCTACACGCTACATGCTACACTCTACACTCTACACCCTACACCCTACACGCTACACGCTATACTCTACACCCTACATTCTACACGCTACACGCTACACTCTACACTCTACACGCTACACGCTACACTCTACACCCTACACGCAACACGCTACACTCTATACCCTACACGCTACACTCTGCACGCTACACGCTACACCCTACACGCTATACTCTGCACGCTACACGCTACACTCTACACCATACACGCTACACCCTACACTCTACACCCTACACGCTATACCCGACACCCTACACCCTACATGCTTCACCCTAAACGCTACACGTTACACTCTACACCCTACACCCTACACGCTACACGCTACACCCTACACGCTACACGTTACACTCTACACCCTACACGCTACACGCTACACTCCACACGCAACACGCTACACTCTACACCCTACACTCTACACGCTACACGCTACACTCTACACCCTACACTCTACACGCTACACGCTACACTGTACACCCTACATGCAACACGCTACACTCTACACCCTACACGCTACACTCTACACGCTACATGCTACATGCTACACTCTACACCATACACCCTACACGCTACACACTATACTCTACACCCTACACGCTACACTCTACACGCTACACGCTACACGCTACACTCTACACGCTACACTCTACACCCTACATGCAACACGCTACACTCTACACCCTACACCCTACACGCTACACTCTACACCCTACACGCTACACGCTACACCCTACACGCTACACCCTACACTCTACACGCTACACGCTACACTCTACACGCTACACGCTACATGCTACACTCTACACTCTACACCCTACACCCTACACGCTACACGCTATACTCTACACCCTACACTCTACACGCTACACGCTACACTCTACACTCTACACGCTACACTCTACACCCTACACGCAACACGCTACACTCTATACCCTACACGCTACACTCTGCACGCTACACGCTACACCCTACACGCTATACTCTGCACGCTACACGCTACACTCTACACCATACACGCTACACCCTACACTCTACACCCTACACCCTACACGCTATACCCGACACCCTACACCCTACATGCTTCACCCTAAACGCTACACGTTACACTCTACACCCTACACCCTACACGCTACACGCTACACCCTACACGCTACACGTTACACTCTACACCCTACACGCTACACGCTACACTCCACACGCAACACGCTACACTCTACACCCTACACTACACGCTACACGCTACACTCTACACCCTACACCCTACACGCTACACACTACACTGTACACCCTACATGCAACACGCTACACTCTACACCCTACACGCTACACTCTACACGCTACACGCTACATGCTACACTCTACACTCTACACCATACACCCTACACGCTACACACTATACTCTACACCCTACACGCTACACTCTACACGCTACACGCTACACGCTACACTCTACACGCTACACTCTGCACCCTACATGCAACACGCTACACTCTACACCCTACACCCTACACGCTACACGCTACACCCTACACGCTACACGTTACACTCTACACCCTACACCCTACACACTACACCCTACACGCTACACGTTACACTCTACACCCTACACGCTACACTCTACACCCTGCTCCCTACACGCTACACGCTACACCCTACACGCTACACGCTACACCCTACACACTACACGTTACACTCTACACCCTACACTCTACACCCTACACTCTACACGCTACACTCTACACCCTACACTCTGCACTCTACACCCTACACCCTACACGCTACACTCTACACCCTACACCCTACACGCTACACACTACACGCTACACGCTACACCATACACGCTACACGCTACACCCTACACGCTACATGTTACACTCTACACCCTGCACCCTACACGCTACACGCTACACCCTACACGCTACACGCTACACCCTACACACTACACGTTACACTCTACACCCTACACTCTACACCCTACACTCTACACGCTACACTCTACACCCTACACTCTGCACTCTACACCCTACACCCTACACACTACACGCTACACTCTACACCCTACACGCTACACGCTACACCCTACACCCTACACCCTACACGCTACAATCTACACGCTACACGCTACACCCTATACGCTAGACGCTACACTCTACACGCTACACGATACACGCTACACCCTACACGCTACACCCTACACTCTACACCCTAAACTCTACACGCTACACCCTACACCCTACACTGTACACCCTACACCCTACACGCTACACCCTACACGCTACATGCTACACCCTACACGCTACACGTTACACTCTACACGCTATACGCTACACTCTACACCCTGCACGCTACACGCTACACCCTACACTCTACACTCTACACGCTACACGCTACACCCTAAACTCTACACCCTACAGCCTACACACTACACGCTACTCGCTACACTCTACACCCTACACGCTACACTCTACACTCTACTCCCTAATCTCTACACGCTACACTCTATACCCTACACTCTACACGCTACGCGCTACACGCTACACACTACACACTACACGCTACACTTTACACTCTACACGCTACACACTACACGCTACACGCTACACTCTACACCCTACACCCTACTCTACATGCTACACGCTACACGGTACATGATACACGCTACACCCTACACGCTACACGCTACACCCTACACGCTACACGCTACACTCCACACCCTACACGCTACACCCTACACCCTACTCCCTACACTCTACACGCTACACGCTACACCCTACACCCTACACTGTACACCCTACACCCTACTCTACATGCTACACGCTACACGGTACATGATACACGCTACACCCTACACGCTACACGCTACACCCTACACGCTACACGCTACACTCCACACCCTACACGCTACACCCTACACCCTACTCCCTACACTCTACACCCTGCACGCTACACCCTACACCCTACACCCTACATGCTACACCCTACACTCTACACCCTACACCCTACATGCTACACTCTACACCCTACACCCTACTCTACATGCTACACGCTACACGGTACATGATACACGCTACACCCTACACGCTACACGCTACACGCTACACGCTACACGCTACACGCTACAATCTACACCCTACACGCTACACCCTACACCCTACTCCCTACACTCTACACGCTACACGCTACACCCTACACCCTACACTGTACACCCTACACCCTGCACGCTACACTCTACACTCTGCTCCCTACTCTCTACACGCTACACTCTATACCATACACTCTACACGCTACGCGCTACACGCTACACACTACACGCTACACCCTACACGCTACACTTTACACTCTACACTCTACACTCTACACACTACACTCTACACCCTGCACCCTACACCCTACTCTACATGCTACACGCTACACGCTACATGCTACACCCTACACGCTACACCCTACACCCTACACGCTACACGCTACACGCTACACTCTACACCCTACACTCTACACCCTACACGCTACACGCTACACGCTACACTCTACACGCTAAACGCTACAGCTTATACCCTACACTCTACACCGTACACCCTACACGCTACACTCTACACCCTACACGCTACACCCTACACCCTACACCCTACATGCTACACCCTACACTCTACACCCTACACCCTACACGCTACACCCTACGCCCTGCACGCCACACACTACACTCTACACGCTACACCCTACACACTACACTCTACACGCTACACGCTACACGCTACACGCTACACTCTACACCCTACACGCTACACTCTACACCCTACACACTACACTCTATACGCTACACGGTACACGCTACACGCTACGCCCTACACCCTACACGCTACATGTTACACTCTACACCCTACACGCTACACTCTACACCCTACACGCTACACCCTACACCCTACACGCTACACACTACACGCTACACTCTACACCCTACACGCTGCACTCTATACGCTACACGGTACACGCTACACGCTACACCCTACACCCTACATGCTACACGCTACACCCTACACTGTACACCCTACACCCTACACGCTACACTCTACACGCTACATGCTACACCCTACACTCTACACCCTACACGCTATACGCTACACTCTACACACTGCACGCTACACGCTACACCCTACACGCTACACTCTACACCCTACACGCTACACTCTAAACACTGCACGCTACACGCTACACCCTACACGCTACACTCTACACCCTACACGCTACACTCTACATGCTACACGCTACACGCTACATGCTACATGCTACACCCTACACGCTACACTCTACACCCTACACCCTACCCCCTACACGCTACACTCTTCACCCTACACGCTACACCCTACACTCTACACCCTACAGCCTACACGCTACACGCTACACCCTACACGCTACACCCTACACTCTACACCCTACACCCTACACGCTACATGCTACACCCTACACGCTACACGTTACACTCTACACCCTACACCCTACACTCTACACCCTACACCCTACTCTCTACACGCTATATTCTACACCCTACACGCTACACTCTACACCCTACCCGCTACACTCTACACGCTACACGCTACACTCTACACTCTACACGCTACACGCTACACTCTACACCCTACACGCAACATGCTACACTCTACACCCTACACGCTACACTCTGCATGCTACATGCTACACCCTACACCCTACACGCTACACTCTACACGCTACACGCTACACTCTACACCATACACGCTACACCCTACACTCTACACCCTACACCCTACACGCTATACCCGACACCCTACACCCTACATGCTTCACCCTACACGCTACACTCTACACTCTACACCCTACACGCTACATGCTACACTCTACACGCTACACTCTACACCCTACACGCTACACTCTACATCCTACACCCTACACGCTATACACTACACTCTACACCCTACACCCTACACTCTACACCCTACACGCTACACGCTACACTCTACACCCTACACACGCTACACGCTACACCCTACACTCTACACGCTACATGCTACACTCTACACCCTACACGATACATGCTACACCCTACACGCTACAGCCTACACGCTACACGCTACACTCTACACCCTACAAGCTACACGCTACACGCTACACCCTACACTCTACACCCTACACCGTACACGCTACACGCTACACTCTACACGCTACACCCTTCACTCTACATCCTACACCCTACATGCTACACTCTACACCCTACACGGTACACCCTACAATCTACATGCTACATGCTACACTCTACACTCTACACCCTACACCCTACACGCTACATGCTACACTCTACACCCTACACGCTACACTCTACACCCTACACGCTACATGCTACACTCTACACCATACACCCTACACGCTACATGCTACACGCTACACTCTACACCCTACACGCTACACGCTAGGGTGTAGAGTGTAATATGTAGCGTGTAGTTTGTAACGTTTAGCTTGTAGGGTGTAGCGTGTAGCGTGTAGGGTGTAGAGTGTAGCGTGTAGCATGTAGGGTGTAGGGTGTAGAGTGTAGAGTGTAGCGTGTAGGGTGTAGAGTGTAGGGTGTAGGATGTAGAGTGTAGGGTTTAGAGTGTAATTTGTAGCGTGTAGGGTGTAGCGTGTAGCATGTAGGGTGTAGGGTGTGGAGTGTAGGGTGTAGCGTGTAGGGTGTAGAGTGTAGCGTGTAGCGTGTAGGGTGTAGAGTGTAGGGTGTAGCGTGTAGGGTGTAGAGTGTAGCGTGTAGGGTGTAGCGTGTAGCGTGCAGGGTGTAGAGTGTAGCGTATAGCGTGTAGGGTGTAGAGTGTAGGGTGTAGCGTGTAGGGTGTAGAGTGTAGGGTGTAGCGTGTAGGGTGTAGAGTGTAGCGTGTAGCGTGTAGGGTGTAGGGTGTAGCGTGTAGGGTGTAGAGTGTAGCGTGTAGCGTGTAGGGTGTAGGGTGTAGGGTGTAGCATGTAGTGTGTAGCGTGTAGCGTGTAGGGTGTAGCGTGTAGCATGTAGCGTGTAGCGTGTAGCATGTAGAGTGTAGGGTGTAGGGTGTAGCATGTAGAGTGTAGGGTGTAGGGTGTAGCGTGTAGAGTGTAGGGTATAGAGTGTAGCGTCTAGGGTGTAGAGTGTAGCGTGTAGAGTGTAGGGTGTAGAGTGTAGCGTGTAGGGTGTAGAATATAGCGTGTAGAGAGTAGGGTGTAGGGTGTAGAGTGTAGGGTGTAGGGTGTAGAGTGTAACGTGTAGCGTGTAGGGTGTAGCATGTAGCGTGTAGGGTGTAGGGTGTAGAGTGTAGGGTGTAGCGTGTAGGGTGTAGCGTGTAGCGTGTAGGGTGTAGGGTGTAGAGTGTAGGGTGTAGCGTGTAGGGTGTAGCGTGTATCGTGTAGCGTGTAGAGTGTAGCGTCTAGCGTATAGGGTGTAGCGTGTAGCGTGTAGATTGTAGCGTGTAGGGTGTAGGGTGTAGGGTGTAGCGTGTAGCGTGTAGGGTGTAGAGTGTAGCGTGTAGTGTGTAGGGTGTAGGGTGTAGAGTGCAGAGTGTAGGGTGTAGAGTGTAGCGTGTAGAGTGTAGGGTGTAGAGTGTAGGGTGTAGAGTGTAACGTGTAGTGTGTAGGGTGTAGCGTGTAGCGTGTAGGGTGTAGCGTGTAGCGTGTAGGGTGCAGGGTGTAGAGTGTAACATGTAGCGTGTAGGGTGTAGCGTGTAGCGTGTATGGTGTAGCGTGTAGCGTGTAGTGTGTAGCGTGTAGGGTGTAGGGTGTAGAGTGTAGCGTGTAGGGTGTAGGGTGTAGAGTGCAGAGTGTAGGGTGTAGAGTGTAGCGTGTAGAGTGTAGGGTGTAGCGTGTAGCGTTCAGAGTGTAGCGTGTAGGGTATAGAGTGTAGCGTGTTGCGTGTAGGGTGTAGAGTGTAGCATGTAGCGTGTAGAGTGTAGAGTGTAGCGTGTAGCGTGTAGAGTGTAGGGTGTAGAGTATAGCGTGTAGCGTGTAGGGTGTAGGGTGTAGAGTGTAGAGTGTAGCATGTAGCGTGTAGCGTGTAGAGTGTAGCGTGTAGCGTGTAGAGTGTAGGCTGTAGCGTGTAGCGTGTAGCGTGTAGAGTGTAGGGTGTAGAGTGTAGCGTGTAGCGTGTAGAGTGTAGAGTGTAGCGTGTAGGGTGTAGAGTGTAGCGTGTAGCGTTTAGGGTGTAGGGTGTAGAGTGTAGCGTGTAGCGTGTAGAGTGTACGGTGTAGAGTGTAGGGTGTAGCGTGTAGGGTGTAGAGTGTAGCGTGTAGCGTGTAGCGTGTAGGGTTAAGCTACACACTACACACTAAACACAAAAAGAAAAGGATATGCAAACCAATGGGATCCACGTTAAATAGTCAATGTTATTGTACAAAAACAGTAATCCACAAACAGAACCAGGCAAAACATGCATTTAAAAACATTTAAAACACTAGTATGGCTGAATAGGCCATAAGTAATTTTACCCGAGGGAATGAAGGAAGCTAATACTTTACAGCATATGTGAGACATGAGAAATAACCAGAGAGAAAAAATTGCTAGGTATGCGGGTACACCAATCTTAGTCAAATCTACATATAAGAAGCCTATTGTTTACTGCCAACTGTGACCCCCTGAGTACTATGACAGGAAACATATACTCCAGCCTAGTATCTGGAAGAAATACATCATGGATCCTATTTTGTTCAACACAGCATGCGTGCGCACAGTTGGTAAGCAAATGAAAGCAGACCCCTATAGAAAGGTAATCAGGGAAATAGATATGCTGCAGTACTACAAAATCCTAGTTATTTGGATAAATGTATGCATACAGACGCCTTGTGGAAATACAAAGAATCAGGATCCATTGTCCTAAGGCTTGGAAAAATGCCAGGCCATGCATGAAGTAAATAGGTGTAATTCCATAGCAGTTGTAAAGATAAGTTACCCAAGTCCTGTCCCTCGGGAAAAAAACAAAGGAAGCCCTTTACCCCACGCGTATCGACACTACTCAAGCGTCTTCATCAGAGGAAAAAGTGACACCCTACACGCTACACGCTACACTCTACACCCTACACGCTACACTCTACACCCTACACTCTACACGCTACATGCTACACTCTACACCCTACACAATACACGCTACTTGCTACACCCTACATGCTACACTCTACACGCTACACGCTACACCCTACACGGTACACCCTACACCCTACACGCTACAATCTACACGCTACAAGCTACACACTATACGCTACACGCTAGACGCTACACTCTACACGCTACACGATACACGCTACACCCTACACGCTACACCCTACACTCTACACCCTACAACCTACACGCTACACGCTACATGCTACACCCTACACGCTACACCCTACACTCTACACCCTACACCCTACACGCTACACGCTACACGCTACACCCTACACGCTACACCCTACACTCTACACCCTACACCCTACACGCTACACGTTACACCCTACATGCTACACCCTACACTCTACACCCTACACCCTACATGCTACACCCTACGCCCTGCACGCCACACACTACACTCTACACGCTACACCCTACACCCCACACTGTACACCCTACACCCTACACGCTACACGCTACACTCTACACGCTACACCCTACACTCTACACCCTGCACGCTACACGCTACACCCTACACGCTACACTCTACACCCTACACGCTACACCCTACATTCTACACCCTACACCCTACACACTACACGCTACTCGCTACACTCTACACCCTACACGCTACACTCTACACTCTACTCCCTACTCTCTACACGCTACACTCTATACCCTACACTCTACACGCTACGCGCTACACGCTACACACTACACACTACACGCTACACTTTACACTCTACACGCTACACACTACACGCTACACGCTACACTCTACACCCTACACCCTACTCTACATGCTACACGCTACACGGTACATGATACACGCTACACGCTACACGCTACACACTACACTCTACACGCTACACGGTACACGCTACACGCTACGCCCTACACCCTACACGCTACATGTTACACTCTACACCCTACACGCTACACTCTACACCCTACACGCTACACCCTACACCCTACACGCTACACACTACACGCTACTCTACACCCTACACGCTGCACTCTATACGCTACACGGTACACGCTACATGCTGCACCCTACACCCTACACCCTACACGCTACACTCTACACGCTACATGCTACACCCTACACTCTACACCCTACACGCTATACGCTACACTCTACACCCTGCACGCTACACGCTACACGCTACACCCTACACGCTACACTCTACACCCTACACACTACACTCTACACGCTACACGGTACACGCTACACGCTACGCCCTACACGCTACACACTACACGCTACACTCTACACCCTACACGCTGCACTCTATACGCTACACGGTACACGCTACACGCTGCACCCTACACCCTACACGCTACACTCTACACGCTACATGCTACACCCTACACTCTACACCCTACACGCTATACGCTACACTCTACACCCTGCACACTACACGCTACATGCTACACCCTACACGCTACACTCTACACCCTACACGCTACACCCTACACGCTACACTCTACACCCTACACGCTACACCCTACACTCTGCACCCTACACCCTACACGCTACTCGCTACACTCTACACCCTACCCGCTACACTCTACACGCTACACACTACACTCTACACTCTACACGCTACACGCTACACTCTACACCCTACACGCAACACGCTACACTCTACACCCTACACGCTACACTCTGCACGCTACACGCTACACCCTACACCCTACACGCTACACTCTACACGCTACACGCTACACTCTACACCATACACGCTACACCCTACACTCTACACCCTACACCCTACACGCTATACCCGACACCCTACACCCTACACGCTTCACCCTACACGCTACACTCTACACTCTACACCATACACCCTACACGCTACATGCTACACCCTACACGCTACACTCTACACCCTACACGCTACAGTCTACATCCTACACCCTACACGCTATACGCTACACTCTACACCCTGCACACTACACGCTACACTCTACACCCTACACGCTACACTCTACACCCTACACGCTACACCCTACACTCTACACACTACACCCTACACGCTACACGCTACACTCTACACCCTACACGCAACACCCTACACTCTACACCCTACACCCTAAACCCTACACGCTACACCCTACACGCTACACTCTACACCCTACACCCTACACTCTACACCCTACACGCTACAAGCTACACTCTACACCCTACACCCTACACACGCTACACGCTACACGCTACACTCTACACCCTACATGCTACACTCTACACCCTACACGCTACACCTAGCATGTAGCGTGTAGAGTGTAGCGTGTAGGGTGTAGGGTGTACAGTGTAGGGTGTAGCGTGTAGCATGTAGGGTGTAGGGTGTAGCGTGTAGCGTGTACCGTGTAGCGTATAGAGTGCAGCGTGTAGGGTGTAGAGTGTAGCGTGTAGTGTGTAGCGTGTAGGGTGTAGGGTGTAGCGTGTAGGGTGTAGAGTGTAGCGTGTAGGGTGTAGAGTGTAACATGTAGCGTGTAGGGTGTAGGGCGTAGCGTGTAGCGTGTACCATGTAGCGTATAGAGTGTAGTGTGTAGGGTGTAGAGTGTAGCGTGTAGGGTGTAGAGTGTAGCGTGTAGCGTGTAGCGTGTAGCGTGTAGAGTGTAGTGTGTAGGGTGTAGCGTGTAGAGTGTAGTGTGTGGCGTGCAGGGCGTAGGGTGTAGCGTGTAGGGTGTAGGGTGTAGAGTGTAGGGTGTAGCATGTAGGGTGTAGGGTGTAGGGTGTAGCGTGTAGGGTGTAGAGTGTAGCGTGTAGGGTGTACGGTGTAGAGTGTAGGGTATAAGCTGTAGCGTTTAGCGTGTAGAGTGTAGCGTGTAGCGTGTAGCGTGTAGGGTGTAGAGTGTAGGGTGTAGAAAGTAGCGTGTAGCGTGTAGCGTGTAGCGTGTAGGGTGTAGGGTGTAGCGTGTAGGGTGTAGCATGTAGCGTGTAGCGTGTAGCATGTAGAGTAGGGTGTAGGGTGTAGGGTGTAGAGTGTAGTGTGTAGAGTGTAGAGTGTAGCGTGTAGAGTGTAAAGTGTAGCGTGTAGGGTGTAGCGTGTAGTGTGTAGCGTGTAGCGCGTAGCGTGTAGAGTGTAGGGTATAGAGTGTAGCGTGTAGAGAGTAGGGAGCAGAGTGTAGAGTGTAAAGTGTAGCGTGTAGGGTGTAGCGTGTAGTGTGTAGCGTGTAGCGCGTAGCGTGTAGAGTGTAGGGTATAGAGTGTAGCGTGCAGGGTGTAGGGTGTACAGTGTAGGGTGTAGGGTGTAGCGTGTAGCGTGTAGAGTGTAGGGAGTAGGGTGTAGGGTGTAGCGTGTAGGGTGTAGATTGTAGCGTGTAGCGTGTAGCGTGTAGGGTGTAGCGTGTAGCGTGTAGGGTGTAGCGTGTATCATGTACCGTGTAGCGTGTAGCATGTAGAGTAGGGTGTAGGGTGTAGAGAGTAGCATGTAGGGTGTAGGGTGTAGAGTGTAGGGTGTAGCATGTAGGGTGTAGGGTGTAGGGTGTAGCGTGCAGGGTGTAGAGTGTAGCGTGTAGGGTGTACGGTGTAGAGTGTAGGGTATAAGCTGTAGCGTTTAGCGTGTAGAGTGTAGCGTGTAGCGTGTAGCGTGTAGGGTGTAGAGTGTAGGGTGTAGAGTGTAGCGTGTAGCGTGTAGCGTGTAGGGTGTAGGGTGAAGCGTGTAGGGTGTAGCATGTAGCGTGTAGCGTGTAGCATGTAGAGTAGGGTGTAGGGTGTAGGGTGTAGAGTGTAGTGTGTAGAGTGTGGAGTGTAGCGTGTAGAGTGTAAAGTGTAGCGTGTAGGGTGTAGCGTGTAGTGTGTAGCGTGTAGCGCGTAGCGTGTAGAGTGTAGTGTATAGAGTGTAGCGTGTAGAGAGTAGGGAGCAGAGTGTAGAGTGTAGCATGTAGGGTGTAGGGTGTACAGTGTAGGGTGTAGGGTGTAGCGTGTAGCGTGTAGAGTGTAGGGAGTAGGGTGTAGGGTGTAGCGTGTAGGGTGTGGAGTGTAGCGTGTAGCGTGTAGGGTGTAGCGTGTAGCGTGTAGGGTGTAGCGTGTATCATGTACCGTGTAGCATGTAGAGTAGGGTGTAGGGTGTAGAGTGTAGCGTGTAGCGTGTAGTGTGTAGCGTGTAGAGTGTAAAGTGTAGCGTGTAGTGTGTAGTGTGTAGCGTGTAGCGCGTAGCGTGTATAGTGTAGGGTATAGAGTGTAGCGTGTAGAGAGTAGGGAGTAGAGTGTAGAGTGTAGCGTGTAGGGTGTAGAGTGTAGCGAGTAGCGTGTAGTGTGTAGGGTGTAGGGTGTAGAGTGTAGGGTGTAGCGTGTAGGGTGTAGAGTGTAGCGTGTAGGGTGTAGCGTGTAGCGTGCAGGGTGTAGCGTGTAGCGTGTAGCGTGTTGGTTGTAGGGTGTAGAGTGTAGGGTGTAGCGTGTAGGGTGTAGCGTGTAGCGTGTAGCGTGTAGAGTGTAGCGTCTAGCGTGTAGCGTATAGTGTGTAGCGTGTAGATTGTAGCGTGTAGGGTGTAGGGTGTAGGGTGTACCGTGTAGGGTGTAGCGTGTAGCGTGTAGCGTGTAGAGTGTAGCATGTAGGGTGTAGCAAGTAGCGTGTATTGTGTAGGGTGTAGACTGTAGCATGTAGCGTGTAGAGTGTAGGGTGTAGCGTGTAGGGTGTAGAGTGTAGCGTGTAGAGTGTAGAGTGTAGCGTGTAGCGTGTCACTTTTTCCTCTGATGAAGACGCTTGAGTAGCGTCGATACGCGTGGGGTTCAGGGCTTCCTTTGTTTTTTTCCCGAGGGACAGGACTTGGGTAACTTATCTTTACAACTGCTATGGAATTACACCTATTTACTTCATGCATGGCCTGGCATTTTTCCAAGCCTTAGGACAATGGATCCTGATTCTTTGTATTTCCACAAGGCGTCTGTATGCATACATTTATCCAAATAACTAGGATTTTGTAGTACTGCAGCATATCTATTTCCCTGATTACCTTTCTATAGGGGTCTGCTTTCATTTGCTTACCAACTGTGCGCACGCATGCTGTGTTGAACAAAATAGGATCCATGATGTATTTCTTCCAGATACTAGGCTGGAGTATATGTTTCCTGTCATAGTACTCAGGGGGTCACAGTTGGCAGTAAACAATAGGCTTCTTATATGTAGATTTGACTAAGATTGGTGTACCCGCATACCTAGCAATTTTTTCTCTCTGGTTATTTCTCCTGTCTCACATATGCTGTAAAGTATTAGCTTCCTTCATTCCCTCGGGTAAAATTACTTATGGCCTATTCAGCCATACTAGTGTTTTAAATGTTTTTAAATGTATGTTTTGCCTGGTTCTGTTTGTGGATTACTATTTTTGTACAATAAAATTGACTATTTAACGTGGATCCCATTGGTTTGCATATCCTTTTCTTTTTGTGTTTAGTGTGTAGTGTGTAGCTTAACCCTACACGCTACACGCTACACGCTACACTCTACACGCTACACTCTACACCCTACATGCAACACGCTACACTCTACACCCTACACCCTACACGCTACACGCTACACCCTACACGCTACACGTTACACTCTACACCCTACACCCTACACACTACACCCTACACGCTACACGTTACACTCTACACCCTACACGCTACACTCTACACCCTGCTCCCTACACGCTACACGCTACACCCTACACGCTACACGCTACACCCTACACACTACACGTTACACTCTACACCCTACACTCTACACCCTACACTCTACACGCTACACTCTACACCCTACACTCTGCACTCTACACCCTACACCCTACACGCTACACTCTACACCCTACACCCTACACGCTACACACTACACGCTACACGCTACACCATAAACGCTACACGCTACACCCTACACGCTACATGTTACACTCTACACCCTGCACCCTACACGCTACACCCTACACGCTACAAGCTACACCCTACACACTACACGTTACACTCTACACCCTACACTCTACACCCTACACTCTACACGCTACACTCTACACCCTACACTCTGCACTCTACACCCTACACCCTACACACTACATGCTACACTCTACACCCTACACGCTGCACGCTACACCCTACACCCTACACCCTACACGCTACAATCTACACGCTACACGCTACACCCTATACGCTAGACGCTACACTCTACACGCTACACGATACACGCTACACCCTACACGCTACACCCTACACTCTACACCCTACACCCTACACGCTACACGCTACACCCTACACGCTACACCCTACACTCTACACCCTACACCCTACACGCTACATGCTACACCCTACACGCTACACGCTACACCCTACACCCTACACGCTACACTCTACACGCTACACGCTACACTCTACACCATACACGCTACACCCTACACTCTACACCCTACACCCTACACGCTATACCCGACACCCTACACCCTACACGCTTCACCCTACACGCTACACTCTACACTCTACACCATACACCCTACACGCTACATGCTACACCCTACACGCTACACTCTACACCCTACACGCTACACTCTACATCCTACACCCTACACGCTATACGCTACACTCTACACCCTGCACACTACACGCTACACTCTACACCCTACACGCTACACTCTACACCCTACACGCTACACCCTACACTCTACACACTACACCCTACACGCTACACGCTACACTCTACACCCTACACGCAACACCCTACACTCTACACCCTACACCCTAAACCCTACACGCTACACCCTACACGCTACACTCTACACCCTACACCCTACACTCTACACCCTACACGCTACACGCTACACTCTACACCCTACACCCTACACACGCTACACGCTACACGCTACACTCTACACCCTACATGCTACACTCTACACCCTACACGCTACACCTAGCATGTAGCGTGTAGAGTGTAGCGTGTAGGGTGTAGGGTGTACAGTGTAGGGTGTAGCGTGTAGCATGTAGGGTGTAGGGTGTAGCGTGTAGCGTGTACCGTGTAGCGTATAGAGTGCAGCGTGTAGGGTGTAGAGTGTAGCGTGTAGTGTGTAGCGTGTAGGGTGTAGGGTGTAGCGTGTAGGGTGTAGAGTGTAGCGTGTAGGGTGTAGAGTGTAACATGTAGCGTGTAGGGTGTAGGGCGTAGCGTGTAGCGTGTACCGTGTAGCGTATAGAGTGTAGTGTGTAGGGTGTAGAGTGTAGCGTGTAGGGTGTAGAGTGTAGCGTGTAGCGTGTAGCGTGTAGCGTGTAGAGTGTAGTGTGTAGGGTGTAGCGTGTAGAGTGTAGTGTGTGGCGTGCAGGGCGTAGGGTGTAGCGTGTAGGGTGTAGGGTGTAGAGTGTAGGGTGTAGCATGTAGGGTGTAGGGTGTAGGGTGTAGCGTGCAGGGTGTAGAGTGTAGCGTGTAGGGTGTACGGTGTAGAGTGTAGGGTATAAGCTGTAGCGTTTAGCGTGTAGAGTGTAGCGTGTAGCGTGTAGCGTGTAGGGTGTAGAGTGTAGGGTGTAGAGTGTAGCGTGTAGCGTGTAGCGTGTAGGGTGTAGGGTGAAGCGTGTAGGGTGTAGCATGTAGCGTGTAGCGTGTAGCATGTAGAGTAGGGTGTAGGGTGTAGGGTGTAGAGTGTAGTGTGTAGAGTGTGGAGTGTAGCGTGTAGAGTTTAAAGTGTAGCGTGTAGGGTGTAGCGTGTAGTGTGTAGCGTGTAGCGCGTAGCGTGTAGAGTGTAGGGTATAGAGTGTAGCGTGTAGAGAGTAGGGAGCAGAGTGTAGAGTGTAGCGTGCAGAGTGTAGGGTGTACAGTGTAGGGTGTAGGGTGTAGCGTGTAGCATGTAGAGTGTAGGGAGTAGGGTGTAGGGTGTAGCGTGTAGGGTGTAGAGTGTAGCGTGTAGCGTGTAGCGTGTAGGGTGTAGCGTGTAGCGTGTAGGGTGTAGCGTGTATCATGTACCGTGTAGCGTGTAGCATGTAGAGTAGGGTGTAGGGTGTAGAGTGTAGCGTGTAGGGTGTAGGGTGTAGAGTGTAGGGTGTAGCATGTAGGGTGTAGGGTGTAGCGTGTAGGGTGTAGAGTGTAGCGTGTAGGGTGTACGGTGTAGAGTGTAGGGTATAAGCTGTAGCGTTTAGCGTGTAGAGTGTAGCGTGTAGCGTGTAGGGTGTAGAGTGTAGGGTGTAGAGTGTAGCGTGTAGCGTGTAGCGTGTAGGGTGTAGGGTGAAGCGTGTAGGGTGTAGCATGTAGCGTGTAGCGTGTAGCATGTAGAGTAGGGTGTAGGGTGTAGGGTGTGGAGTGTAGCGTGTAGAGTGTAAAGTGTAGCGTGTAGGGTGTAGCGTGTAGTGTGTAGCGTGTAGCGCGTAGCGTGTAGAGTGTAGGGTATAGAGTGTAGCGTGTCGAGGGTAGGGAGCAGAGTGTAGAGTGTAGCGTGTAGGGTGTAGGGTGTACAGTGTAGGGTGTAGGGTGTAGCGTGTAGGGTGTGGAGTGTAGCGTGTAGCGTGTAGGGTGTAGCGTGTAGCGAGTAGGGTGTAGCGTGTATCATGTACCGTGTAGCGTGTAGCATGTAGAGTAGGGTGTAGGGTGTAGAGTGTAGCGTGTAGCGTGTAGTGTGTAGCGTGTAGAGTGTAAAGTGTAGCGTGTAGTGTGTAGTGTGTAGCGTGTAGCGCGTAGCGTGTAGAGTGTAGGGTATAGAGTGTAGCGTGTAGAGAGTAGGGAGTAGAGTGTAGAGTGTAGCGTGTAGGGTGTAGAGTGTAGCGAGTAGCGTGTAGTGTGTAGGGTGTAGGGTGTAGAGTGTAGGGTGTAGCGTGTAGGGTGTAGAGTGTAGCGTGTAGGGTGTAGCGTGTAGCGTGCAGGTGTAGAGTGTAGCGTATAGCGTGTAGGGTGTAGGGTGTAGAGTGTAGGGTGTAGCGTGTAGAGTGTAGCGTGTAGCGTGTAGGGTGTAGGGTGTACAGTGTAGGGTGTAGGGTGTAGCGTGTAGAGTGTAGTGTGTGGCGTGCAGGGCGTAGGGTGTAGCGTGTAGGGTGTAGGGTGTAGAGTGTAGGGTGTAGCATGTAGGGTGTAGGGTGTAGGGTGTAGCGTGTAGGGTGTAGAGTGTAGCATGTAGGGTGTACGGTGTAGAGTGTAGGGTATAAGCTGTAGCGTTTAGCGTGTAGAGTGTAGCGTGTAGCGTGTAGGGTGTAGGGTGTAGAGTGTAGCGTGTAGGGTGTAGAGTGTAGAGAGTAGGGTGTAGGGTGTAGAGTGTAGGGTGTAGGGTGTAGAGTGTAACGTGTAGCGTGTAGGGTGTAGCGTGTAGGGTGTAGAGTGTAGGGTGTAGCGTGTAGGGTGTAGCGTGTAGCGTGTAGCGTGTAGGGTGTAGGGTGTAGAGTGTAGGGTGTAGCATGTAGGGTGTAGCGTGTAGCGTGTAGCGTGTTGGTTGTATGGTGTAGAGTGTAGGGTGTAGCATGTAGGGTGTAGCGTGTAGCGTGTAGCGTGTAGCGTGTAGCGTGTAGTGCGTAGCGTGTAGAGTGTAGCGTGTAGGGTGTACCATGTAGCGTGTAGGGTGTAGGGTGTATAGTGTAGAGTGTAGCGTGTAGTGTGAAGCATGCAGGGTGTAGGGTGTCGGGTATAGCGTGTAGGGTGTAGGGTGTAGAGTGTAGGGTGTAGCGTGTATGGTGTAGAGTGTAGCGTGTAGAGTGTAGCGTGTAGGGTGTAGGGTGTAGCGTGTAGCGTGCAGAGTGTAGCGTGTAGGGTGTAGAGTGTAGCGTGTTGCGTGTAGGGTGTAGCGTGTAGGGTGTAGAGTATAGTGTGTAGCGTGTAGGGTGTAGGGTGTAGAGTGTAGGGTGTAGCGTGTAGCGTGTAGGGTGTAGGGTGCAGATTGTAGCGTGTAGGGTGTAGGGTGTAGCGTGTAGCGTGTAGGGTGCAGGGTGTAGAGTGTAGCGTGTAGGGTGTAGGGTGTAGAGTGTAGAGTGTAGGGTGCAGAGTGTAGCGTGTAGAGTGTAGGGTGTAGAGTGTAGGGTGTAGCGTGTATGGTGTAGGGTGTAGCGTGTAGAATGCAGAGTGTAGCGTGTAGGGTGTAGAGTGTAGCGTGTAGGGTGTAGAGTGTAACGTGTAGCGTGTAGAGTGTAGCGTGTAGCGTGTAGAGTGTAGCGTGTAGGGTGTAGAGTATAGCGTGTAGCGTGTAGGGTGTAGGGTGTAGAGTGTATAGTGTAGCGTGCAGAGTGTAGCGTGCAGGGTGTAGGGTGTAGCGTGTAGAATGCAGAGTGTAGCGTGTAGGGTGTAGAGTGTAGCGTGTTGCGTGTAGGGTGTAGAGTGTAGCGTGTAGCGTGTAGAGTGTAGCGTGTAGCGTGTAGAGTGTAGCGTGTAGGGTGTAGAGTATAGCGTGTAGCGTGTAGGGTGTAGGGTGTAGAGTGTAGAGTGTAGCGTGTAGCGTGTAGAGTGTAGCGTGTAGCGTGTAGCGTGTAGAGTGTAGGGTGTAGCGTGTAGGGTGTAGAGTGTAGGGTGTAGCGTGTAGGGTGTAGTGTAGCGTGTAGCGTGTAGGGTGTAGGGTGTAGCGTGTAGGGTGTAGAGTGTAGCGTGTAGCGTGTAGGGTGTAGGCTGCAGGGTGTAGCGTGTAGTGTGTAGAGTGTAGCGTGTAGGGTGTAGCGTGTAGCATGTATCGTGTAGCGTGTAGCATGTAGAGTGTAGGGTGTAAGGTGTAGGGTGTAGCATGTAGAGTGCAGGGTATAGAGTGTAGCGTGTAGAGACTAGGGTGTAGAGTGTAGAGTGTAGCGTGTAGGGTGTAGAGTGTAGCGTGTAGAGTGTATTGTGTAGAATGTAGAGTGTAGCATGTAGCGTGTAGAGTGTAGGGTGTAGAGTGTAGCGTGTAGGGTGTAGAGTGTAGCGTGTAGAGTGTAGCGTGTAGGGTGTAGCATGTCGGGTGTAGGGTGTAGGGTGTAGCGTGTAGTTTGTAGGGTGTAGGGTGTAGGGTGTTGCGTGTAGGGTGTAGAGTGTAGCGTGTAGCGTGTAGAGTGTAGCGTGTAGGGTGTAGGGTGTAGCGTGTAGTGTGTAGGGTGTAGGTTGTAGAGTGTAGGGTGTAGCATGTAGGGTGTAGGGTGTAGGGTGTAGCATGTAGGGTGTAGAGTGTAGCGTGTAGGGTGTACGGTGTAGAGTGTAGGGTATAAGCTGTAGCGTTTAGCGTGTAGGGTGTAGCGTGTAGCGTGTAGGGTGTAGAGTGTAGCGTGTAGGGTGTAGAGTATAGCATGTAGAGTGGGGTGTAGGGTGTAGGGTGTAGAGTGTAACGTGTAGCGTGTAGGGTGTAGCGTGTAGCGTGTAGGGTGTAGGGTGTAGAGTGTAGGGTGAAGGGTGTAGCGTGTAGCGTGTAGCGTGTAGGGTGTAGGGTGTAGATTGTAGCGTGTAGGGTGTAGCATGTAGCGTGTAGGGTGTAGGGTGTAGAGTGTAGAGTGTAGCGTGTAGGGTGAAGCATGTAGGGTGTAGGGTGTCGGGTATAGCGTGTAGGGTGTAGGGTGTAGAGTGTAGGGTGTAGCGTGTATGGTGTAGAGTGTAGCGTGTAGCGTGCAGAGTATAGCGTGTAGGGTGTAGCGTGTAGCGTGCAGAGTGTAGCGTGTAGGGTGTAGAGTGTAGCGTGTTGCGTGTAGGGTGTAGAGTGTAGCGTGTAGCGTGTAGAGTGTAGAGTGTAGCGTGTAGCGTGTAGGGTGTAGGGTGTAGAGTGTAGAGTGTAGCATGTAGCGTGTAGCGTGTAGAGTGTAGGGTGTAGCGTGTAGCGTGTAGCGTGTAGAGTGTAGGGTGTAGAGTGTAGCGTGTAGCGTGTAGGGTGTAGGGTGTAGAGTGTAGCGTGTAGCGTGTAGAGTGTACGGTGTAGAGTGTAGGGTGTAGCGTGTAGGGTGTAGAGTGTAGTGTGTAGCGTGTAGGGTGTAGAGTGTAGCGTGTAGCGTGTAGCGTGTAGGGTTAAGTTACACGCTACACACTAAACACAAAAAGAAAAGGATATGCAAACCAATGGGATCCACGTTAAATAGTCAATTTTATTGTACAAAAATAGTAATCCACAAACAGAACCAGGCAAAACATACATTTAAAAACATTTAAAACACTAGTATGGCTGAATAGGCCATAAGTAATTTTACCCGAGGGAATGAAGGAAGCTAATACTTTACAGCATATGTGAGACAGGAGAAATAACCAGAGAGAAAAAATTGCTAGGTATGCGGGTACACCAATCTTAGTCAAATCTACATATAAGAAGCCTATTGTTTACTGCCAACTGTGACCCCCTGAGTACTATGACAGGAAACATATACTCCAGCCTAGTATCTGGAAGAAATACATCATGGATCCTATTTTGTTCAACACAGCATGCGTGCGCACAGTTGGTAAGCAAATGAAAGCAGACCCCTATAGAAAGGTAATCAGGGAAATAGATATGCTGCAGTACTACAAAATCCTAGTTATTTGGATAAATGTATGCATACAGACGCCTTGTGGAAATACACAGAATCAGGATCCATTGTCCTAAGGCTTGGAAAAATGCCAGGCCATGCATGAAGTAAATAGGTGTAATTCCATAGCAGTTGTAAAGATAAGTTACCCAAGTCCTGTCCCTCGGGAAAAAAACAAAGGAAGCCCTTTACCCCACGCGTATCGACGCTACTCAAGCGTCTTCATCAGAGGAAAAAGTGACACCCTACACGCTACACGCTACACTCTACACTCTACACGCTACACTCTACACCCTACACGCTACACCCTACACTCTACACGCTACATGCTACACTCTACACCCTACACAATACACGCTACTTGCTACACCCTACATGCTACACTCTACACGCTACACGCTACACCCTACACGGTACACCCTACACCCTACACCCTACACGCTACAATCTACACGCTACACACTATACGCTACACGCTAGACGCTACACTCTACACGCTACACGCTACACGCTACACCCTACACGCTACACCCTACACTCTACACCCTACAACCAACACGCTACACGCTACACGCTACACCCTACACGCTACACCCTACACTCTACACCCTACACCCTACACGCTACACGCTACACGCTACACCCTACACGCTACACCCTACACGCTACACGTTACACTCTACACCCTACACCCTACACTCTACACCCTACACCCTACTCTCTACACTCTACACTCTACACCCTACACGCTACACTCTACACCCTACACCCTACACGCTACACGCTACACTCTACACGCTAAACGCTACAGCTTATACCCTACACTCTACACCGTACACCCTACATGCTACACTCTACACCCTACACGCTACACCCTACACCCTACACCCTACATGCTACACCCTACACTCTACACCCTACACCCTACACGCTACACCCTACGCCCTGCACGCCACACACTACACTCTACACGCTACACCCTACACCCTACACTGTACACCCTACACCCTACACGCTACACGCTACACTCTACACGCTACACCCTACACTCTACACCCTACACCCTACACGCTATACGCTACACTCTACACCTGCACGCTACACGCTACACCCTACACGCTACACTCTACACCCTACACACTACACCCTACACTCTACACCCTACACCCTACACACTACACGCTACTCGCTACACTCTACACCCTACACGCTACACTCTACACTCTACTCCCTACTCTCTACACGCTACACTCTATACCCTACACTCTACACGCTACGCGCTACACGCTACACACTACACACTACACGCTACACTTTACACTCTACACGCTACACACTACACGCTACACGCTACACTCTACACCCTACACCCTACTCTACATGCTACACGCTACACGGTACATGATACACGCTACACCCTACACCCTTCTCCCTACACTCTACACGCTACACGCTACACCCTACACCCTACACTGTACACCCTACACCCTACACGCTACACTCTACACTCTGCTCCCTACCCTCTACACGCTACACTCTATACCCTACACTCTACACGCTACGCGCTACACGCTACACACTACACGCTACACCCTACACGCTACACTTTACACTCTACACGCTACACTCCACACCCTACACCCTACTCTACATGCTACACCCTACATGCTTCACCCTACACGCTACACTCTACACTCTACACCCTACACCCTACACGCTACATGCTACACCCTACACGCCACATCCTACACTCTACACCCTACACCCTACACGCTACACGCTACACGCTACACGCTACACGCTACACGCTACACCCTACACGCTACACCCTACACTCTACACCCTACACCCTACACGCTACACGCTACACGATACACCCTACACGCTACACCCTACACTCTACACCCTACACGCTACACCCTACACGCTACACGTTACACTCTACACCCTACACCCTACACTCTGCACCCTACACCCTACTCTCTACACGCTACACTCTACACCCTACACGCTACACTCTACACTCTACACCCTACACCCTACACGCTACACGCTACACGCTACACTCTACACGCTAAACGCTACAGCTTATACCCTACACTCTACACCGTACACCCTACATGCTACACTCTACACCCTACACGCTACACCCTACACCCTACACCCTACATGCTACACCCTACACTCTACACCCTACACCCTACACGCTACACCCTATGCCCTGCACGCCACACACTAAACTCTACACGCTACACCCTACACCCTACACTGTACACCCTACACCCTACACGCTACACGCTACACTCTACACGCTACACCCTACACCCTACACCCCACACCCTACACGCTACACCCTACACGCTACACCCTACACTCTACACCCTACACCCTACACACTACACGCTACTCGCTACACTCTACACCCTACACGCTACACTCTACACTCTACTCCCTACTCTCTACACGCTACACTCTATACCCTACACTCTACACGCTACGCGCTACACGCTACACACTACACACTACACGCTACACTTTACACTCTACACGCTACACACTACACGCTACACGCTACACTCTACACCCTACTCTACATGCTACACGCTACACCCTACATGCTACACGCTACACCCTACACGCTACACGCTACACCCTACACGCTACACGCTACACTCCACACCCTACACGCTACACCCTACACCCTACTCCCTACACTCTACACGCTACACGCTACACCCTACACCCTACACTGTACACTCTACACCCTACATGCTACACTCTACACTCTGCTCCCTACTCTCTACACGCTACACTCTATACCCTACACTCTACACGCTACGCGCTACACGCTACACACTACACGCTACACCCTACACGCTACACTTTACACTCTACACGCTACACTCCACACTCTACACACTACACTCTACACCCTACACCCTACACCCTACTCTACATGCTACACGCTACACGCTACATGCTACACCCTACACGCTTCACCCTACACCCTACACGCTACACGCTATACGCTACACTCTACACCCTACACTCTACACCCTACACGCTACACGCTACACGCTACACTCTACACGCTAAACGCTACAGCTTATACCCTACACTCTACACCGTACACCCTACACGCTACACTCTACACCCTGCACGCTACACCCTACACCCTACACCCTACATGCTACACCCTACACTCTACACCCTACACCCTACATGCTACACTCTACACCCTACACCCTACTCTACATGCTACACGCTACACGGTACATGATACACGCTACACCCTACACCCTACTCTCTACACGCTACACTCTACACCCTACACGCTACACTCTACACTCTACACCCTACACCCTACACGCTACACGCTACACTCTACACGCTAAACGCTACAGCTTATACCCTACACTCTACACCGTACACCCTACATGCTACACTCTACACCCTACACGCTACACCCTACACCCTACACCCTACATGCTACACCCTACACTCTACACCCTACACCCTACACGCTACACCCTATGCCCTGCACGCCACACACTAAACTCTACACGCTACACCCTACACCCTACACTGTACACCCTACACCCTACACGCTACACGCTACACTCTACACGCTACACCCTACACCCTACACCCCACACCCTACACGCTACACCCTACACGCTACACCCTACACTCTACACCCTACACCCTACACACTACACGCTACTCGCTACACTCTACACCCTACACGCTACACTCTACACTCTACTCCCTACTCTCTACACGCTACACTCTATACCCTACACTCTACACGCTACGCGCTACACGCTACACACTACACACTACACGCTACACTTTACACTCTACACGCTACACACTACACGCTACACGCTACACTCTACACCCTACTCTACATGCTACACGCTACACCCTACATGCTACACGCTACACCCTACACGCTACACCCTACACGCTACACGCTACACTCCACACCCTACACGCTACACCCTACACCCTACTCCCTACACTCTACACGCTACACGCTACACCCTACACCCTACACTGTACACTCTACACCCTACATGCTACACTCTACACTCTGCTCCCTACTCTCTACACGCTACACTCTATACCCTACACTCTACACGCTACGCGCTACACGCTACACACTACACGCTACACCCTACACGCTACACTTTACACTCTACACGCTACACTCCACACTCTACACACTACACTCTACACCCTACACCCTACACCCTACTCTACATGCTACACGCTACACGCTACATGCTACACCCTACACGCTTCACCCTACACCCTACACGCTACACGCTATACGCTACACTCTACACCCTACACTCTACACCCTACACGCTACACGCTACACGCTACACTCTACACGCTAAACGCTACAGCTTATACCCTACACTCTACACCGTACACCCTACACGCTACACTCTACACCCTGCACGCTACACCCTACACCCTACACCCTACATGCTACACCCTACACTCTACACCCTACACCCTACATGCTACACTCTACACCCTACACCCTACTCTACATGCTACACGCTACACGGTACATGATACACGCTACACCCTACACGCTACACGCTACACCCTACACGCTACACGCTACACGCTACACGCTACACTCTACACCCTACACGCTACACCCTACACCCTACTCCCTACACTCTACACGCTACACGCTACAACCTACACCCTACACTGTACACCCTACACCCTGCACGCTACACTCTACACTCTGCTCCCTACTCTCTACACGCTACACTCTATACCCTACACTCTACACGCTACGCGCTACACGCTACACACTACACGCTACACCCTACACGCTACACTTTACACTCTACACGCTACACTCTACACTCTACACACTACACTCTACACCCTACACCCTACACCCTACTCTACATGCTACATGCTACACGCTACATGCTACACCCTACACGCTACACCGTACACCCTACACGCTACACGCTACACTCTACACCCTACACTCTACACCCTACACGCTACACGCTACACGCTACACGCTACACTCTACACGCTAAACGCTACAGCTTATACCCTACACTCTACACCGTACACCCTACACGCTACACTCTACACCCTACACGCTACACCCTACACCCTACACCCTACATGCTACACCCTACACTCTACACCCTACACCCTACACGCTACACCCTACGCCCTGCACGCCACACACTACACTCTACACGCTACACCCTACACGCTACACTCTACACGCTACACTCTACACGCTACACTCTACACCCTACACGCTACACTCTACACCCTACACACTACACTCTACACGCTACACGCTACACGCTACGCCCTACACCCTACACGCTATATGTTACACTCTACACCCTACACGCTACACTCTACACCCTACACGCTACACCCTACACCCTACACGCTACACACTACATGCTACACTCTACACCCTACACGCTACAATCTACACGCTACACGCTACACCCTACACCCTACACCCTACACGCTACAATCTACACGCTACACGCTACACACTATACGCTACACGCTAGACGCTACACTCTACACCCTACACGCTACACCCTACACTCTACACCCTACACCCTACACGCTACACGCTACACCCTACACGCTACACCCTACACCCTACACCCTACATGCTACACCCTACACTCTACACCCTACACCCTACATGCTACACTCTACACCCTACACCCTACTCTACATGCTACACGCTACACGGTACATGATACACGCTACACCCTACACGCTACACGCTACACCCTACACGCTACATGCTACACTCCAAACCCTACACGCTACACCCTACACCCTACTCCCTACACTCTACACGCTACACGCTACACCCTACACCCTACACTGTACACCCTACACCCTACATGCTACACTCTACACTCTGCTCCCTACTCTCTACACGCTACACCCTACGCCCTGCACGCCACACACTACACTCTACACGCTACACCCTACACCCTACACTGTACACCCTACACCCTACACGCTACACGCTACACTCTACACGCTACACCCTACACTCTACACCCTACACCCTACACGCTATACGCTACACTCTACACCTGCACGCTACGCGCTACACCCTACACGCTACACTCTACACCCTACACACTACACCCTACACTCTACACCCTACACCCTACACACTACACGCTACTCGCTACACTCTACACCCTACACGCTACACTCTACACTCTACTCCCTACTCTCTACACGCTACACTCTATACCCTACACTCTACACGCTACGCGCTACACGCTACACACTACACACTACACGCTACACTTTACACTCTACACGCTACACACTACACGCTACACGCTACACTCTACACCCTACACCCTACTCTACATGCTACACGCTACACGGTACATGATACACGCTACACCCTACTCGCTACACGCTACACCCTACACGCTACATGCTACACTCCACACCCTACACGCTACACCCTACACCCTTCTCCCTACACTCTACACGCTACACGCTACACCCTACACCCTACACTGTACACCGTACACCCTACACGCTACACTCTACACTCTGCTCCCTACCCTCTACACGCTACACTCTATACCCTACACTCTACACGCTACGCGCTACACGCTACACACTACACGCTACACCCTACACGCTACACTTTACACTCTACACGCTACACTCCACACCCTACACCCTACTCTACATGCTACACCCTACATGCTTCACCCTACACGCTACACTCTACACTCTACACCCTACACCCTACACGCTACATGCTACACCCTACACGCCACATCCTACACTCTACACCCTACACCCTACACGCTACACGCTACACGCTACACGCTACACGCTACACCCTACACGCTACACCCTACACTCTACACCCTACACCCTACACGCTACACGCTACACGATACACCCTACACGCTACACCCTACACTCTACACCCTACACGCTACACCCTACACGCTACACGTTACACTCTACACCCTACACCCTACACTCTGCACCCTACACCCTACTCTCTACACGCTACACTCTACACCCTACACGCTACACTCTACACTCTACACCCTACACCCTACACGCTACACGCTACACGCTACACTCTACACGCTAAACGCTACAGCTTATACCCTACACTCTACACCGTACACCCTACATGCTACACTCTACACCCTACACGCTACACCCTACACCCTACACCCTACATGCTACACCCTACACTCTACACCCTACACCCTACACGCTACACCCTATGCCCTGCACGCCACACACTAAACTCTACACGCTACACCCTACACCCTACACTGTACACCCTACACCCTACACGCTACACGCTACACTCTACACGCTACACCCTACACCCTACACCCCACACCCTACACGCTACACCCTACACGCTACACCCTACACTCTACACCCTACACCCTACACACTACACGCTACTCGCTACACTCTACACCCTACACGCTACACTCTACACTCTACTCCCTACTCTCTACACGCTACACTCTATACCCTACACTCTACACGCTACGCGCTACACGCTACACACTACACACTACACGCTACACTTTACACTCTACACGCTACACACTACACGCTACACGCTACACTCTACACCCTACTCTACATGCTACACGCTACACCCTACATGCTACACGCTACACCCTACACGCTACACGCTACACCCTACACGCTACACGCTACACTCCACACCCTACACGCTACACCCTACACCCTACTCCCTACACTCTACACGCTACACGCTACACCCTACACCCTACACTGTACACTCTACACCCTACATGCTACACTCTACACTCTGCTCCCTACTCTCTACACGCTACACTCTATACCCTACACTCTACACGCTACGCGCTACACGCTACACACTACACGCTACACCCTACACGCTACACTTTACACTCTACACGCTACACTCCACACTCTACACACTACACTCTACACCCTACACCCTACACCCTACTCTACATGCTACACGCTACACGCTACATGCTACACCCTACACGCTTCACCCTACACCCTACACGCTACACGCTATACGCTACACTCTACACCCTACACTCTACACCCTACACGCTACACGCTACACGCTACACTCTACACGCTAAACGCTACAGCTTATACCCTACACTCTACACCGTACACCCTACACGCTACACTCTACACCCTGCACGCTACACCCTACACCCTACACCCTACATGCTACACCCTACACTCTACACCCTACACCCTACATGCTACACTCTACACCCTACACCCTACTCTACATGCTACACGCTACACGGTACATGATACACGCTACACCCTACACCCTACTCTCTACACGCTACACTCTACACCCTACACGCTACACTCTACACTCTACACCCTACACCCTACACGCTACACGCTACACGCTACACTCTACACGCTAAACGCTACAGCTTATACCCTACACTCTACACCGTACACCCTACATGCTACACTCTACACCCTACACGCTACACCCTACACCCTACATGCTACACCCTACACTCTACACCCTACACCCTACACGCTACACCCTATGCCCTGCACGCCACACACTAAACTCTACACGCTACACCCTACACCCTACACTGTACACCCTACACCCTACACGCTACACGCTACACTCTACACGCTACACCCTACACCCTACACCCCACACCCTACACGCTACACCCTACACGCTACACCCTACACTCTACACCCTACACCCTACACACTACACGCTACTCGCTACACTCTACACCCTACACGCTACACTCTACACTCTACTCCCTACTCTCTACACGCTACACTCTATACCCTACACTCTACACGCTACGCGCTACACGCTACACACTACACACTACACGCTACACTTTACACTCTACACGCTACACACTACACGCTACACGCTACACTCTACACCCTACTCTACATGCTACACGCTACACCCTACATGCTACACGCTACACCCTACACGCTACACCCTACACGCTACACGCTACACTCCACACCCTACACGCTACACCCTACACCCTACTCCCTACACTCTACACGCTACACGCTACACCCTACACCCTACACTGTACACTCTACACCCTACATGCTACACTCTACACTCTGCTCCCTACTCTCTACACGCTACACTCTATACCCTACACTCTACACGCTACGCGCTACACGCTACACACTACACGCTACACCCTACACGCTACACTTTACACTCTACACGCTACACTCCACACTCTACACACTACACTCTACACCCTACACCCTACACCCTACTCTACATGCTACACGCTACACGCTACATGCTACACCCTACACGCTTCACCCTACACCCTACACGCTACACGCTATACGCTACACTCTACACCCTACACTCTACACCCTACACGCTACACGCTACACGCTACACTCTACACGCTAAACGCTACAGCTTATACCCTACACTCTACACCGTACACCCTACACGCTACACTCTACACCCTGCACGCTACACCCTACACCCTACACCCTACATGCTACACCCTACACTCTACACCTTACACCCTACATGCTACACTCTACACCCTACACCCTACTCTACATGCTACACGCTACACGGTACATGATACACGCTACACCCTACACGCTACAGGCTACACCCTACACGCTACACGCTACACGCTACACTCTACACCCTACACGCTACACCCTACACCCTACTCCCTACACTCTACACGCTACACGCTACAACCTACACCCTACACTGTACACCCTACACCCTGCACGCTACACTCTACACTCTGCTCCCTACTCTCTACACGCTACACTCTATACCCTACACTCTACACGCTACGCGCTACACGCTACACACTACACGCTACACCCTACACGCTACACTTTACACTCTACACGCTACACTCTACACTCTACACACTACACTCTACACCCTACACCCTACACCCTACTCTACATGCTACACGCTACACGCTACATGCTACACCCTACACGCTACACCGTACACCCTACACGCTACACGCTACACTCTACACCCTACACTCTACACCCTACACGCTACACGCTACACGCTACACGCTACACTCTACACGCTAAACGCTACAGCTTATACCCTACACTCTACACCGTACACCCTACACGCTACACTCTACACCCTACACGCTACACCCTACACCCTACACCCTACATGCTACACCCTACACTCTACACCCTACACCCTACACGCTACACCCTACGCCCTGCACGCCACACACTACACTCTACACGCTACACCCTACACGCTACACTCTACACGCTACACTCTACACGCTACACTCTACACCCTACACGCTACACTCTACACCCTACACACTACACTCTACACGCTACACGCTACACGCTACGCCCTACACCCTACACGCTATATGTTACACTCTACACCCTACACGCTACACTCTACACCCTACACGCTACACCCTACACCCTACACGCTACACACTACATGCTACACTCTACACCCTACACGCTACAATCTACACGCTACACGCTACACCCTACACCCTACACCCTACACGCTACAATCTACACGCTACACGCTACACACTATACGCTACACGCTAGACGCTACACTCTACACCCTACACGCTACACCCTACACTCTACACCCTACACCCTACACGCTACACGCTACACCCTACACGCTACACCCTACACCCTACACCCTACATGCTACACCCTACACTCTACACCCTACACCCTACATGCTACACTCTACACCCTACACCCTACTCTACATGCTACACGCTACACGGTACATGATACACGCTACACCCTACACGCTACACGCTACACCCTACACGCTACATGCTACACTCCAAACCCTACACGCTACACCCTACACCCTACTCCCTACACTCTACACGCTACACGCTACACCCTACACCCTACACTGTACACCCTACACCCTACATGCTACACTCTACACTCTGCTCCCTACTCTCTACACGCTACACTCTATACCCTACACTCTACACGCTACGCGCTACACGCTACACACTACACCCTACACCCTACACCCTACATGCTACACCCTACACTCTACACCCTACACCCTACACTCTACATGCTACACGCTACACGCTACATGCTACACCCTACACGCTACACCCTACACCCTACACGCTACACGCTACACGCTACACTCTACACCCTACACTCTACACCCTACACGCTACACGCTACACGCTACACTCTACATGCTACACGCTACACTCTACACCCTACACGCAACATGCTACACTCTACTCCCTACACGCTACACTCTGCACGCTACACGCTACACCCTACACCCTACACGCTACACTCTACACGCTACACTCTACACCATACACGCTACACCCTACACTCTACACCCTACACCCTACATGCTATACCCGACACCCTACACCCTACATGCTTCACCCTACACGCTACACTCTACACTCTACACCCTACACCCTACACGCTACATGCTACACTCTAAACGCTACACTCTACACCCAACACGCTACACTCTACATCCTACACCCTACACGCTATACGCTACACTCTACACTCTGCACGCTACACGCTACACTCTACACCCTACACGCTACACTCTACACCCTACACGCTACACCCTACACTCTACACTCTCCACCCTACACGCTACACGCTACACTCTACACGCTACACCCTACACGCTACACTCCACACCCTACACGCAACACCCTACACTCTACACCCTACACCCTAAACCCTACACGCTACACCCTACACGCTACACTCTACACCCTACACCCTACACTCTACACCCTACACGCTACACGCTACACTCTACACCCTACACCCTACACTCTACACGCTACACACTACACGCTACACCCTACAAGCTACACGCTACACCCTACACGCTACACGTTACACTCTACACCCTACACCCTACACGCTACACGCTACACCCTACACGCTACACGTTACACTCTACACCCTACACGCTACACTCTACACCCTGCACCCTACACGCTACACGCTACACCCTACATGCTATACGCTACACAATACACGCTACACGTTACACTCTACACCCTACACTCTACACCCTACACTCTACACGCTACACTCTACACCCTACACTCTACACTCTACACCCTACACGCTACACGCTACACGCTACACTCTACACCCTGCACCCTACACGCTACACGCTACACCCTACACCCTACATGCTACAATCTACACCCTACACCCTACACGCTACACGCTACACCCTACACTCTACACCCTACACCCTACACGCTACACACTATACTCTACACCCTACACGCTACACCCTACACGCAACACGCTACACTCTACACCCTACACGCTACACTCTGCACGCTACACGCTACACCCTACACCCTACACGCTACACTCTACACGCTACACTCTACACCATACACGCTACACCCTACACTCTACACCCTACACCCTACACGCTATACCCGACACCCTACACCCTGCATGCTTCACACTACACGCTACACTCTACACTATACTTCCTACACCCTACACGCTACATGCTACACCCTACACGCTACACTCTACACCCTACACCCTACACGCTACACACTACACGCTACACGCTACACCCTACACACTACACGCTACACCCTACACGCTACACGTTACACTCTACACCCTGCACCCTACACGCTACACGCTACACCCTACACGCTACACGCTACACCCTACACACTACACGTTACACTCTACACCCTACACCCTACACGCTACACTCTACACTCTACACGCTACACGCTACACCCTACACCCTACACGCTACACGCTACACTCTACAACCTACACGCTACACGCTACACGCTACACTCTACACGCTACACGCTACACTCTACACCCTACACTCTACACGCTACACTGTACACCCTACATGCAACACGCTACACTCTACACCCTACACGCTACACTCTACACGCTACACGCTTCATGCTACACTCTACACTCTACATCATACACCCTACACGCTACACACTATACTCTACACCCTATACGCTACACTCTACACGCTACACGCTACACGCTACACTCTACACTCTACACGCTACACTCTACACCCTACACGCAACACGCTACACTCTACACCCTACACGCTACACTCTGCACGCTACACGCTACACCCTACACCCTACACGCTACACTCTACACGCTACACTCTACACCATACACGCTACACCCTACACTCTACACCCTACACCCTACACGCTATACTCGACACCCTACACCCTGCATGCTTCACACTACACGCTACACTCTACACTATACACCCTACACCCTACACGCTACATGCTACACCCTACACACTACATTCTACACCCTACACGCTACACACTACACGCTACACGCTACACCCTACACGCTACACGCTACACCCTACACGCTACACGTTACACTCTACACCCTACACCCTACACACTACACCCTACATGCTACACGTTACACTCTACACCCTACACGCTACACTCTACACCCTGCTCCCTACACGCTACACGCTACACCCTACACGCTACACGCTACACCCTACACACTACACGTTACACTCTACACCCTACACTCTGCACCCTACACTCTACACGCTACACTCTACACCCTACACTCTGCACTCTACACCCTACACCCTACACGCTACACGCTACACTCTACACCCTACACGCTACACGCTACACCCTACACCCTACACCCTACACGCTACAATCTACACGCTACACGCTACACCCTATACGCTAGACGCTACACTCTACACGCTACACGATACACGCTACACCCTACACTTTACACGCTACACCCTACACGCTACACGCTACACCCTACACGCTACACCCTACACCCTACACCCTACACGCTACACGCTACACCCTACACGCTACACATTACACTCTACACCCTACACCCTAAACTCTACACCCTACACCCTACTCTCTACACGCTATATTCTACACCCTACACGCTACACTCTACACCCTACATGCTACACGCTACACTCTACACCCTAGACGCTACACTCTATACCCTACACTCTACACGCTACACCCTACACTCTACATGCTACACCCTACACGCTACACGCTACACTCTACACCCTACTCGCTACACCCTACACTCCACACCCTACACCCTACATGCTACACGCTACACCCTACACGCTACACATTACACTCTACACCCTACACTCTACATCCTACACCCTACACTCTACACCCTACACGCTACACTCTACACTCTACACCCTACACCCTACATGCTACACGCTACACGCTACACTCTACACTGTACACGCTACACGCTACACCCTACAAGCTAAACGCTACAAACTACACGCTACATATTACACTCTACACCCTAGCGTGTAGCATGTAGGGTGTAGAGTGTAGCGTGTAGCATGTAGCGTGTAGGGTGTAGGGTGTAGAGTGTAGCATGTAGCGTGTAGGGTGTAGGGTGTAGAGTGTAGGGTGTAGCATGTAGGGTGTAGGGTGTAGGGTGTAGCGTGTAGGGTGTAGAGTGTAGCATGTAGGGTGTACGGTGTAGAGTGTAGGGTATAAGCTGTAGCGTTTAGCGTGTAGAGTGTAGCGTGTAGCGTGTAGGGTGTAGGGTGTAGAGTGTAGCGTGTAGGGTGTAGAGTGTAGAGTGTAGAGAGTAGGGTGTAGGGTGTAGAGTGTAGGGTGTAGGGTGTAGAGTGTAACGTGTAGCGTGTAGGGTGTAGCGTGTAGGGTGTAGAGTAGGGTTGAGCGAAACGGGTCGATCATTTTCAAAAGTCGCCGACTTTTGGCTAAGTCGGCGTCTCATGAAACCCGATCCGACCCCTGTGCTTGTCGGCCATGCGGTACGCGACTTTCGCGCCAAAGTCGCGTTTCAATGACGCGAAAAGCGCCATTTCTCAGCCAATGAAGGTGAACGCAGAGTGTGGGCAGCGTGATGACATAGATCCTGGTCCCCACCATCTTAGAGAAGGGCATTGCAGTGATTGGCTTGCTGTCTGCGGCGTCACAGGGGCTATAAAGGGGCGTTCCCGCCGACCGCCATCTTACTGCTGCTGATCTGAGCTTAGGGACAGGTTGCTGCCGCTTCATCAGAAGCAGGGAGAGCGTTAGGCAGGGTCCACTAACCACCAAACCGCTTGTGCTGCAGCGATTTCCACTGTCCAACACCACCTTCGGTGTGCAGGAACAGTGGAAGCTATTTTTTTTTTTTTTTCCCCTCAGCGCTGTAGCTCATTGGGCTGCCCTAGAAGGCTCCGTGATAGCTGTATTGCTGTGTGTACGCCACTGTGGAAACCAACTGCTTTTTTCAAAGCACATATCCTCTTGTTCCTTCCTTTCTGCACAGCTATCTTTTTTGTTTGTCCACACTTTTTATTTAATTTGTGCATCAGTCCACTCCTATTGCTGCCTGCCATACCTGGCTTACATTACTGCAGGGAGATAGTAATTGTAGGACAGTTTTTTTTTTTTTTTTGTTTTTTTTTTGTGGGAGATTAAGATTGGCATTTCTGCTACAGTGCCATCCCTGTGTGTGCCATCTCTCACTGAGTGGGCCATAGAAAGCCTATTTATTTTTTCCGTGATTTGTGTTCTAAAATCTACCTCAACACAGAAACACTACATCAATCAGTGGGAGAAAAATATTGGCCTCAGTCAGGGCTTGTGTGCCACTGCTGTGTGTGCGCTATCTCTCATTCAGTGGGCTATAGCAAGCCTATATTTTTTTTTTTTTTTTTTTTTTAATATTATTTGGTTTCAAAAGTCTCCCTGAAAAAAAAAAAAAACCTAAAAAAACAGTGGGAGAGTAATATTGCCCTTTCAGCTTGTGTGCCAGTCTTGACTCCTGGGTGTGCCACCTCTCTCCCTCTCATTCAGTGGGCCATAGAAAGCCTATTTATTTTTTTTTTTAAATATTATTGGGTTTCTAAAGTCTCCCTGAAAAAAACAAAAAATACATAAAAAAACAGTGGGAGAGTAATATTGCCCTTTCAGCTTGTGTGCCAGTCTTGACTCCTGGGTGTGCCACCTCTCTCCCTTTCATTCAGTGGGCCATAGAAAGCCTATTTTTTTTTTTTTAATATTATTGGGTTTCTAAAGTCTCCCTGAAAAAAACAAAAAATACATAAAAAAACAGTGGGAGAGTAATATTGCCCTTTCAGCTTGTGTGCCAGTCTTGACTCCTGGGTGTGCCACCTCTCTCCCTTTCATTCAGTGGGCCATAGAAAGCCTATTTTTTTTTTTTTTAATATTATTTGGTTTCTAATTCTCCCTGAAAAAAAAAAAAAAACCTAAAAAAACAGTGGGAGAGTAATATTGCCCTTTCAGCTTGTGTGCCAGTCTTGACTCCTGGGTGTGCCACCTCTCTCCCTCTCATTCAGTGGGCCATAGAAAGCCTATTTATTTTTTTTTTAAAATATTATTGGGTTTCTAAAGTCTCCCTGAAAAAAACAAAAAATACATAAAAAAACAGTGGGAGAGTAATATTGCCCTTTCAGCTTGTGTGCCAGTCTTGACTCCTGGGTGTGCCACCTCTCTCCCTTTCATTCAGTGGGCCATAGAAAGCCTATTTTTTTTTTTTTAATATTATTTGGTTTCTAATTCTCCCTGAAAAAAAAAAAAAAACCTAAAAAAACAGTGGGAGAGTAATATTGCCCTTTCAGCTTGTGTGCCAGTCTTGACTCCTGGGTGTGCCACCTCTCTCCCTCTCATTCAGTGGGCCATAGAAAGCCTATTTATTTTTTTTTTTTAATATTATTTGGTTTCTAATTCTCCCTGAAAAAAAAAAAAAAACCTAAAAAAACAGTGGGAGAGTAATATTGCCCTTTCAGCTTGTGTGCCAGTCTTGACTCCTGGGTGTGCCACCTCTCTCCCTCTCATTCAGTGGGCCATAGAAAGCCTATTTATTTTTTTTTTTAAATATTATTGGGTTTCTAAAGTCTCCCTGAAAAAACAAAAAATACATAAAAAAACAGTGGGAGAGTAATATTGCCCTTTCAGCTTGTGTGCCAGTCTTGACTCCTGGGTGTGCCACCTCTCTCCCTTTCATTCAGTGGGCCATAGAAAGCCTATTTTTTTTTTTTTTAATATTATTTGGTTTCTAATTCTCCCTGAAAAAAAAAAAAAAACCTAAAAAAACAGTGGGAGAGTAATATTGCCCTTTCAGCTTGTGTGCCAGTCTTGACTCCTGGGTGTGCCACCTCTCTCCCTCTCATTCAGTGGGCCATAGAAAGCCTATTTATTTTTTTTTTTAAATATTATTGGGTTTCTAAAGTCTCCCTGAAAAAACAAAAAATACATAAAAAAACAGTGGGAGAGTAATATTGCCCTTTCAGCTTGTGTGCCAGTCTTGACTCCTGGGTGTGCCACCTCTCTCCCTTTCATTCAGTGGGCCATAGAAAGCCTATTTTTTTTTTTTTTAATATTATTTGGTTTCTAATTCTCCCTGAAAAAAAAAAAAAAACCTAAAAAAACAGTGGGAGAGTAATATTGCCCTTTCAGCTTGTGTGCCAGTCTTGACTCCTGGGTGTGCCACCTCTCTCCCTCTCATTCAGTGGGCCATAGAAAGCCTATTTATTTTTTTTTTTAAATATTATTGGGTTTCTAAAGTCTCCCTGAAAAAACAAAAAATACATAAAAAAACAGTGGGAGAGTAATATTGCCCTTTCAGCTTGTGTGCCAGTCTTGACTCCTGGGTGTGCCACCTCTCTCCCTTTCATTCAGTGGGCCATAGAGAGCCTATTTTTTTTTTTTTTTTAATATTATTTGGTTTCTAATTCTCCCTGAAAAAAAAAAAAAAACCTAAAAAAACAGTGGGAGAGTAATATTGCCCTTTCAGCTTGTGTGCCAGTCTTGACTCCTGGGTGTGTCACCTCTCTCCCTCTCATTCAGTGGGCCATAGAAAGCCTATTTATTTTTTTTTTTAAATATTATTGGGTTTCTAAAGTCTCCCTGAAAAAACAAAAAATACATAAAAAAACAGTGGGAGAGTAATATTGCCCTTTCAGCTTGTGTGCCAGTCTTGACTCCTGGGTGTGCCACCTCTCTCCCTTTCATTCAGTGGGCCATAGAAAGCCTATTTTTTTTTTTTTTAATATTATTTGGTTTCTAATTCTCCCTGAAAAAAAAAAAAAAACCTAAAAAAACAGTGGGAGAGTAATATTGCCCTTTCAGCTTGTGTGCCAGTCTTGACTCCTGGGTGTGCCACCTCTCTCCCTCTCATTCAGTGGGCCATAGAAAGCCTATTTATTTTTTTTTTTAAATATTATTGGGTTTCTAAAGTCTCCCTGAAAAAACAAAAAATACATAAAAAAACAGTGGGAGAGTAATATTGCCCTTTCAGCTTGTGTGCCAGTCTTGACTCCTGGGTGTGCCACCTCTCTCCCTTTCATTCAGTGGGCCATAGAAAGCCTATTTTTTTTTTTTTTTTAATATTATTTGGTTTCTAATTCTCCCTGAAAAAAAAAAAAAAACCTAAAAAAACAGTGGGAGAGTAATATTGCCCTTTCAGCTTGTGTGCCAGTCTTGACTCCTGGGTGTGTCACCTCTCTCCCTCTCATTCAGTGGGCCATAGAAAGCCTATTTATTTTTTTTTTTAAATATTATTGGGTTTCTAAAGTCTCCCTGAAAAAACAAAAAATACATAAAAAAACAGTGGGAGAGTAATATTGCCCTTTCAGCTTGTGTGCCAGTCTTGACTCCTGGGTGTGCCACCTCTCTCCCTCTCATTCAGTGGGCCATAGAAAGCCTTTTTTTTTTTTGGTTTTTTTAATATTATTTGGTTTCTAAAGTCTCCCTGAAAAAAACAAAAAAAACATAAAAAACAGTGGGAGAGTAATATTGCCCTTTCAGCTTGTGCGCCAGTCTTGACTCCTGGTTGTGCCACCTCTCTCTCTCTAATTGTGGGCCATAGAAAGCCTTTTTTTTTTTTTTTTTAATATTATTTGGTTTCTAAAGTCTCCCTGAGAAAAAAAAATAAATAAATTAGGTGGGAGATTAATATTGACATTAGTGCTTGAGTGACAGTCCTGCGTGTGTGTCATCTCTGTGATTTTGTGCCACAGAAAACAGAGTGTGTAACATTGTGCCTGATTTTCCTTGTGGTCTCACCAACCTGTTAAGGGATATTGAAATCATACTGAAGTTATAGCTCACCGTGTAAGTTGTTTGATAGCAACAAATAAAGTTACTTTGGTTAAGATTTTAAAACAATGAGGAAGTCTGGTGCAAGAGGTCGTCGTGGGCGTTCATTGTCAGCTGGTAATGATGGTAGTGGTAGTGGAGCATCAGGTGGTCGTGGGGATAAAAATATTCCACCTAAGTCTGGAGCTGTGGAGCCAGTTTCGTCGTCAGGCTACACAAGGCCTCGAACGCTCTCTTTTCTGGGAGTAGGAAAACCGCTTTTAAAGGCGGAGCAGCAACAGCAAGTTTTGGCTTACATTGCAGACTCAGCCTCTAGCTCTTTTGCCTCCTCTTCCGAAACTGGTAAATGTAAAAGCAGCGCGTCGCTTGTGGATGTTCACGGTCAGGGACAAGTCGCTTCCTTGTCCTCCTCAGCAAAAACTACAACAAGAGAGAAGGATGCAGCAGGCGACACAACGGGTCACTCCATGGAGCTCTTTACACATACCGTCCCTGGCTTAGAAAGTGAAACATTTAACAGGCCATGCCCATTACAAGTATATTCTGACATGGAGTGCACTGATGCACAGCCACAGCCAGAGTACTATGCTGCTCCTTTGACTCAGACCACCACATTGCCCTCTCAGGGTACAGATCCACAATCAGACCCTGATGAGACTATGTTGCCCCGCCACGAACGCTATACCACCGACCGACACAGTGACACAGACGAAGTTGCACACGAGCTCGAAGAG
Source organism: Ranitomeya variabilis (assembly GCF_051348905.1). NCBI lineage: Eukaryota > Metazoa > Chordata > Amphibia > Anura > Dendrobatidae > Ranitomeya > Ranitomeya variabilis. The sequence continues at coordinate 133,426 of NW_027508182.1, read as the reverse complement.
GAGGTAATAGATGACCCAGTTATTGACCCCGATTGGCAGCCATTGGGGGAACAGGGTGCAGGCGGCAGTAGTTCAGAAGCGGAGGTGGAGGAGGGGCCGCAGCAGGCATCAACATCGCAACAGGTTCCATCTGCCGGGCCCGTATCTGGACCAAAACGCGTGTCAAAGCCAAAACCTGTTGGAGCACAGCGTTGCCATCCGGTTAAAGCTCAGTCTGCAATCCCTGAAAAGGGATCAGAGTCTAGGAAGAGTGCAGTCTGGCATTTTTTTAAACAACATCCAACTGATCAGCGCAAAGTCATCTGTCAAAAATGTTCAACTAGCTTAAGCAGAGGTCAGAATCTGAAAAGTCTAAATACTAGTTGCATGCATAGACACTTAACCACCATGCATTCTCAAGCCTGGACTAACTACCAAACGTCCCTCAAGGTTGTAGCACCCTCGGCCAATGAAGCTAGTCAGCAACGCAACATCCCTTCCGTCACTGTAAGGCCACCATTTTCCGCACCACCGGCAGTATCTGTGCAGGTTTCTTTGCCAGCCAAAAGCAGTCAGGGTCAGGGAATCACCAGTTTTGTAGGAGGAAATATTGCATGTAGGGCACCGGCGGAAACAATACCGTCTCCAACCGTCTCTCAGTCTGCCATGTCCACCGGCACACCCGAAAGTTCCACGATCTACAGCTCTCCAGTCCAGCTCACCCTACATGAGACTCTGGTTAGAAAAAGGAAGTACTTATCCTCGCATCCGCGCACACAGGGTTTTAACGCCCACATAGCTAGACTAATCTCGTTAGAGATGATGCCCTACCGGTTAGTTGAAAGCGAAGCTTTCAAAGCCCTGATGGAGTACGCTGAACCACGATACGAGCTACCCAGTCGACACTTTTTTTCCAGAAAAGCCATCCCAGCCCTGCACCAGCATGTTAAACAGCGCATCGTCCATGCACTCAGGCAATCTGTGAGTACAAAGGTGCACCTGACTACAGATGCATGGACCAGTAGGCATGGCCAGGGACGTTATGTGTCCATCACGGCACACTGGGTGAATGTGGTGGATGCAGGGTCCACAGGCGACATCAATTTAGGGACAGTTGTGCCTAGCCCACGGTCTAGGAAACAGTTGGCTGTAGGCGTTCGCACCCCCTCCTCCTCCTCCTCGTCCTCCTGCAGAAGCTACAGCTCTTCCACAGAACGCAGTCGGCCAACCACTCCATCGGCAGATGACACTGTTGCACACCAGTTGTCCCATTATGGGCCAGCTACTGCCAAGCGTCAGCAGGCTGTATTGGCTATGAAGTGTTTGGGCGACAACAGACACACCGCGGAAGTTCTGTCCGAGTTCTTGCAACAAGAAACGCAGTCGTGGCTGGGCACAGTAGATCTTGAGGCAGGCAAGGTAGTGAGTGATAACGGAAGGAATTTCATGGCTGCCATCTCCCTTTCCCAACTGAAACACATTCCTTGCCTGGCTCACACCTTAAACCTGGTGGTGCAGTGCTTATTGAAAACTTATCCTGGGTTCTCCGACCTGCTCCTCAAAGTGCGTGCACTTTGCTCACATATCCGACGTTCGCCTGTACACGCCAGCCGTATGCAGACCTATCAGCGGTCTTTGAACCTTCCCCAGCATCGCCTAATCATAGACGTTGCAACAAGGTGGAACTCAACACTGCACATGCTTCAGAGACTGTGCGAACAGAGGCGTGCTGTTATTTATTTGTGGGAGGATACACGGGCAGGCAGTAGGATGGCAGACATGGAGTTGTCAGGTGTGCAGTGGTCGAAGATACAAGACATGTGTCAAGTCCTTCAGTGTTTTGAGGAATGCACACGGCTGGTTAGTGCAGACAACGCCGTAATAAGCATGAGCATCCCCCTAATGCGTCTGCTGATGCAAAGTTTGACGCACATAAAGGAGCAGGCGTCTGCACCAGAGGAAGAGGGAAGCCTTGATGACAGTCAGCCATTGTCTGGTCAGGGCAGTGTACAGGACGAGGTAGCGGGCGAAGAGGAGGTGGAGGACGAGGAGGATGATGGGGATGAGTATATTTTTAATGCGGAAACTTTCACGGGGGCACAGGAAATTGGTTGCGTGTCACGGCCGGGTTCTGGTTTTTTGAGGGACACAAGTGACGTAGATTTGCCTGCAACTGCCCCTCAACCAATCACAACCGGAGATTTGACAAGTGGAACTTTGGCCCACATGGCGGATTATGCCTTACGTATCCTACAAAGGGACACACGCATTACGAAAATGATGAACGATGACGATTACTGGTTGGCCTGCCTCCTTGATCCACGCTATAAAGGCAAATTGCAAAATATTATGCCACATGAGAACTTGGAACTAATATTAGCAACCAAACAATCAACTCTTGTTGACCGTTTGCTTCAGGCATTCCCAGCACACAGCGCACGTGATCGTTCTCACACGAGCTCCAGGGGGCAGCAGACTAGGAGTGTTAGGGGTGCACACATCAGAAGTGGCGTTGGACAGAGGGGTTTTCTGACCAGGTTGTGGAGTGATTTTGCTATGACCGCAGACAGGACAGGTACTGCTGCATCAATTGAAAGTGACAGGAGACAACATTTGTCCAGTATGGTTACTAACTATTTTTCATCCCTTATCGATGTTCTCCCTCAACCGTCATTCCCATTTGATTACTGGGCCTCCAAATTAGACACCTGGCCAGAATTGGCAGAATATGCATTGCAGGAGCTTGCTTGCCCGGCAGCAAGTGTCCTATCAGAAAGAGTATTCAGTGCTGCAGGGTCAATATTAACCGAAAAAAGGACTCGTCTGGCTACCCAAAATGTTGACGATCTAACATTCATTAAAATGAACCACAACTGGATTTCAAAATCTTTTGCCCCACCTTGCCCGGCCGACACCTAGCTTTCCTATGAAAAGCTCTTGCCTGTGAATTACTTTTCTAATGTCTAATTTGCTGCTGCAGATTGTACAGCATACGACATGTTTACACCTCCCTAAATGGCCAAACTCCCCACACGGGGCCGTGGTATCGCGACTTGGCGCAAGCACCCGTGAGACTGCTGTTTGTCTGAAGAGGTGGGTGTGCTCGCTTTTGGTTGACGGCATTGCTACTGGGTCCCTCATAGTACAATGTAGTGTCTCTGGCGGTGGTGGTGCGCACCCAACGTCAGACACACCGTTGTAACATGAGTGGCCCTGGGGCGGTCCCGCCGGCCTCAAGAGAGTTCCCCCCTACCCCAGCTCAAACTGGGCTCTACTACGTGCAAAATTATGTCGCACAGCTCCACCAATCTTTAGTCTATTCGCTGACATCATTCAATGTCTGGCACTGACAATACAAATTTGTAGACATCTATGATGCAACTTAAAGTAGTCTGTGTCTGTGTCCTATATTGGCACCATTAAATAGTTACTGCCAAATTACTATGTCAGAAACACAGCAGATGAGCCCACCCCTGTACCTAAGTATGCCATCTTTTTTTTTGTTTTGGTTGTTTTGCGAGACATTAACATCTATTTATATTTTGGGAGTACTGGGACAGACACTCCTTGCACTACTCCTCCACTCAGCACCAAGCTGCCTGCCCGTGTATCCATGTAACCGCTGTAAAACTGCCATGAGCCTATTGTTTGTTATTTTAGGCCTTTGATAGCCTGTCTGCGGTCCCTACTCCTCCACTGACCACCAAGCTGCCTGCCCGTGTATCCATGTAACCGCTGTAAAACTGCCATGAGCCTATTGTTTGTTATTTTAGGCCTTTGAAGCCTTTCTGCGCTCCCTCCTTCCACTAGTCCTCCACTGACCAGACCACTGCTGCCCGTGTACCCCTGGAACCAATTTTAAAGTGCCTACAGCCAGCCCATTTTATTGTGTTAGGCCTTCGAAGCCTGTCTGCGGTCCCTCCTTCCACTAGGCCTCCACTGACCAGACCACTGCTGCCCGTGTACCCCTGGAACCAATTTTAAAGTGCCTACAGCCAGCCCATTTTATTGTGTTAGGCCTTCGAAGCCTGTCTGCGGTCCATACTTCCACTAGTCCTCCACTGACCAGACCACTGCTGCCCGTGTACCCCTGGAACCAATTTTAAAGTGCCTACAGCCAGCCCATTTTATTGTGTTAGGCCTTCGAAGCCTGTCTGCGGTCCCTCCTTCCACTAGGCCTCCACTGACCAGACCACTGCTGCCCGTGTACCCCTGGAACCAATTTTAAAGTGCCTACAGCCAGCCCATTTTATTGTGTTAGGCCTTCGAAGCCTGTCTGCGGTCCATACTTCCACTAGGCCTCCACTGACCAGACCACTGCTGCCCGTGTACCCCTGGAACCAATTTTAAAGTGCCTACAGCCAGCCCATTTTATTGTGTTAGGCCTTCGAAGCCTGTCTGCGGTCCATACTTCCACTAGTCCTCCACTGACCAGACCACTGCTGCCCGTGTACCCCTGGAACCAATTTTAAAGTGCCTACAGTCAGCCCATTTTATTGTGTTAGGCCTTCGAAGCCTGTCTGCGGTCCATACTTCCACTAGGCCTCCACTGACCAGACCACTGCTGCCCGTGTACCCCTGGAACCAATTTTAAAGTGCCTACAGCCAGCCCATTTTATTGTGTTAGGCCTTCGAAGCCTGTCTGCGGTCCATACTTCCACTAGTCCTCCACTGACCAGACCACTGCTGCCCGTGTACCCCTGGAACCAATTTTAAAGTGCCTACAGCCAGCCCATTTTATTGTGTTAGGCCTTCGAAGCCTGTCTGCGGTCCATACTTCCACTAGGCCTCCACTGACCAGACCACTGCTGCCCGTGTACCCCTGGAACCAATTTTAAAGTGCCTACAGCCAGCCCATTTTATTGTGTTAGGCCTTCGAAGCCTGTCTGCGGTCCATACTTCCACTAGGCCTCCACTGACCAGACCACTGCTGCCCGTGTACCCCTGGAACCAATTTTAAAGTGCCTACAGCCAGCCCATTTTATTGTGTTAGGCCTTCGAAGCCTGTCTGCGGTCCATACTTTAAATACTCCTCCACTCACCACCAAGCTGCCTGCCCGTGTATCCATGTAACCGCTGTAAAACTGCCATGAGCCTATTGTTTGTTATGTTAGGCCTTTGATAGCCTGTCTGCGGTCCTTACTTTAAATACTCCTCCACTCACCACCTAGCTGCCTGTGTATCCATGTAACCGATGTAAAACTGCCATGACTGCCTACTGTTTGTTATTTTAGGCCTTTGATAGCCTGTCTGCGGCCCCTACTTGCAATACTCCTCCACTGACCACAATGCTGCCTGGAGTGCCTGCCTGTGTATCCATGTAACCGATGTAAAACTGCCATGACTGCCTACTGTTTGTTATTTTAGGCCTTTGATAGCCTGTCTGCGGCCCCTACTTGCAATACTCCTCCACTGAGCACAATGCTGCCTGGAGTGCCTGCCTGTGTATCCATGTAACCGATGTAAAACTGCCATGACTGCCTACTGTTTGTTATTTTAGGCCTTTGATAGCCTGTCTGCAGCCCCTACTTGCAATACTCCTCCACTGACCACACCAATGCTGCCCGTGTACCCCTGGAACCTATTTAAAAGTTCATAGAGCCTAGTTATATATTTTATTTACTATTAATAAGGCCATGATGGACTACGCTGTACCACGCTACAAGCTAACCAGTCGACACTTCTTTTGCGAGAAAAGCCATCCCAACCCTCCACCAGCATGTAGAAGACCGCATTGTCCATGCACTCTGGCAATCTGTGAGTACAAAGGTGCACCTGACAACAGACGCATGGACCTGTAGGCATGGCCACGGAAGATTACGTGTCCATTACGGCGCAATGGGTTAATGTGGTGGATGCATGGTCCACAGGGGACAGCCTACTAAGTCTGTCTGCAGTCCCTAATTCAAATTGTCCTCCACTGTCTAAATCGGAACTTCCACCTTCTGGCTTTCGGCCTATAGTATCAGAAATTAAACTGCATTTGGCCTTCAACTTTGGTTAGGGCCTACTAACGGCTTCTGCCCCTCCCTGGTGTTGCCCTCAACTAAATAAAGCTGAGCTTCAACCTTCCGGCTCTCATTAAGTGGTTTTTAAAAAAAAATGGTGGTTAGGGCCTACTAACGGCTTCTGCCCCTCCCTGGTGTTGTCCTCAACTAAATAAAGCTGAGCTTCAACCTTCCGGCTCTCATTAAGTGGTTTTAAAAAAAAAAAAATTGGTGGTTAGGGCCTACTAACGGCTTCTGCCCCTCCCTGGTGTTGTCCTCAACTAAATAAAGCTGAGCTTCAACCTTCCGGCTCTCATTATGTGGTTTAAAAAAAAAAAATGGTGGTTAGGGCCTACTAACGGCTTCTGCCCCTCCCTGGTGTTGTCCTCAACTAAATAAAGCTGAGCTTCAACCTTCCGGCTCTCATTAAGTGGTTTTAAAAAAAAAATGGTGGTTAGGGCCTACTAACGGCTTCTGCCCCTCCCTGGTGTTGTCCTCAACTAAATAAAGCTGAGCTTCAACCTTCCGGCTCTCATTAAGTGGTTTAAAAAAAAAAATGGTGGTTAGGGCCTACTAACGGCTTCTGCCCCTCCCTGGTGTTGTCCTCAACTAAATAAAGCTGAGCTTCAACCTTCCGGCTCTCATTAAGTGGTTTTAAAAAAAAAATGGTGGTTAGGGCCTACTAACGGCTTCTGCCCCTCCCTGGTGTTGTCCTCAACTAAATAAAGCTGAGCTTCAACCTTCCGGCTCTCATTAAGTGGTCTTAAAAAAAAAATGGTGGTTAGGGCCTACTAACGGCTTCTGCCCCTCCCTGGTGTTGTCCTCAACTAAATAAAGCTGAGCTTCAACCTTCCGGCTCTCATTAAGTGGTTTAAAAAAAAAAATGGTGGTTAGGGCCTACTAACGGCTTCTGCCCCTCCCTGGTGTTGTCCTCAACTAAATAAAGCTGAGCTTCAACCTTCCGGCTCTCATTAAGTGGTTTTTAAAAAAAAATGGTGGTTAGGGCCTACTAACGGCTTCTGCCCCTCCCTGGTGTTGTCCTCAACTAAATAAAGCTGAGCTTCAACCTTCCGGCTCTCATTAAGTGGTTTTAAAAAAAAAAAAATTGGTGGTTAGGGCCTACTAACGGCTTCTGCCCCTCCCTGGTGTTGTCCTCAACTAAATAAAGCTGAGCTTCAACCTTCCGGCTCTCATTAAGTGGTTTAAAAAAAAAAATGGTGGTTAGGGCCTACTAACGGCTTCTGCCCCTCCCTGGTGTTGTCCTCAACTAAATAAAGCTGAGCTTCAACCTTCCGGCTCTCATTAAGAGGTTTTTAAAAAAAAATGGTGGTTAGGGCCTACTAACGGCTTCTGCCCCTCCCTGGTGTTGTCCTCAACTAAATAAAGCTGAGCTTCAACCTTCCGGCTCTCATTAAGTGGTTTTAAAAAAAAAAAAATTGGTGGTTAGGGCCTACTAACGGCTTCTGCCCCTCCCTGGTGTTGTCCTCAACTAAATAAAGCTGAGCTTCAACCTTCCGGCTCTCATTATGTGGTTTAAAAAAAAAAAATGGTGGTTAGGGCCTACTAACGGCTTCTGCCCCTCCCTGGTGTTGTCCTCAACTAAATAAAGCTGAGCTTCAACCTTCCGGCTCTCATTAAGTGGTTTTAAAAAAAAAATGGTGGTTAGGGCCTACTAACGGCTTCTGCCCCTCCCTGGTGTTGTCCTCAACTAAATAAAGCTGAGCTTCAACCTTCCGGCTCTCATTAAGTGGTTTTAAAAAAAAAATGGTGGTTAGGGCCTACTAACGGCTTCTGCCCCTCCCTGGTGTTGTCCTCAACTAAATAAAGCTGAGCTTCAACCTTCCGGCTCTCATTATGTGGTTTTAAAAAAAAAAAAAATGGTGGTTAGGGCCTACTAACGGCTTCTGCCCCTCCCTGGTGTTGTCCTCAACTAAATAAAGCTGAGCTTCAACCTTCCGGCTCTCATTAAGTGGTTTTAAAAAAAAAATGGTGGTTAGGGCCTACTAACGGCTTCTGCCCCTCCCTGGTGTTGTCCTCAACTAAATAAAGCTGAGCTTCAACCTTCCGGCTCTCATTATGTGGTTTTAAAAAAAAAAAGGTGGTTAGGGCCTACTAACGGCTTCTGCCCCTCCCTGGTGTTGTCCTCAACTAAATAAAGCTGAGCTTCAACCTTCCGGCTCTCATTAAGTGGTTTTAAAAAAAAAAAAAATGGTGGTTAGGGCCTACTAACGGCTTCTGCCCCTCCCTGGTGTTGCCCTCAACTAAATAAAGCTGAGCTTCAACCTTCTGCTCCAAATTACCATTTTAAAAAATGCAATAGGCTTTTCCGGCCTACTAAAGGTGTCTGCCCCTCCCTGGTGTTGTCCTCAACTGAACAAAGCTGAGCTTCCACATTCTGGCTTTCGCCCTATACTATCAGATATTAAACTGCATTTGGCCTACTAGTGTGGTTAGGCCCTTGAAACAGTGTCTGCTGCTCTTGGGTTTGCTACTCCACTGAACAAAGCAATGCCGCCTGTTTAGTCCTGTTACCAATTTTGAACTGCATGTAGCCTACTTTATTCTTTGGCCCTATATCTGTTTCCTCCTCATCCTGCCCATTGCCCAGCCACTGCTAAATGAGTCTGCTGGTACATTGACCTAGACCACTACATTCCCCTTGTACTCTACACAGCCAGAATCTGTCCCTGCTGAAAGTAAGGTTCCCCTTCCCGCATGTTATACCACCTTACACAGGGACAAAGAGGAAGGTGCAGATGAAAGTGCAGGTTCCTTCATCAGGTGGGGGGGCATACTCGTTGGCGACGTCACTGGCACAGGGCCCCTCAGAGTACGCAAAAGTGTCGCTGCTGGTGGGAGGCGCCCCCGCCATGCAAACACACCGCCGTACTTTGAGGGGCCCTGTGCCAGTGGCAATGCGAACGAGTGGGCCCCCCCTGCTTGCTCAGGATCACAGCACTTGCAACTTTTAAATACTTACCTTTCCCTGCAACACCGCCGTGACGTAGTCCGCATTTCCTGGGCCCACGAAAAACTTGAGCCAGCCCTACTCCCCCCACAACTTTCCCCCAATTCCCTATGCCCAACTATTATTATACAGTTAATTAAGATTGGCAAGCTTCAGAAACAAGAATGGATGTTTTTGGCATTAAAATGGGCACTGTAGGTGTTTTCCTGGCCTCCACTCACTGCCGACTATGCTTCCCCATTGACTTGCATTGGGTTTCGTGTTTCGGTCGATCCCCGACTTTTAGCGATAATCGGCCGACTGCACTCGACTCGACTCTGGACAAAATCGGGTTTCCCAAAACCCTACTCGATCTTAAAAAAATGAAAGTCGCTCAACCCTACTCTACACCCTACACCCTACACGCTACACGCTACACGATACACCCTACACGCTGCACCCTACACTCTACACCCTACACGCTACACCCTACACGCTACACGCTACACTCTACACACTAAACGCTACAGCTTATACCCTACACTCTACACCGTACACCCTACATGCTACACCCTACACCCTACACCCTACACCCTACATGCTACACCCTACACTCTACACCCTACACGCTACACCCTATGCCCTGCACGCCACACACTAAACTCTACACGCTACACCCTACACCCTACACTGTACACCCTACACCCTACACGCTACACGCTACACGCTACACGCTACACCCTACACGGTACACGCTACATGCTACACCCTACACTCTACACCCTACACGCTATACGCTACACTCTACACACTGCACGCTACACGCTACACCCTACACGCTACACTCTACACCCTACACGCTACACTCTACATGCTACACGCTACACGCTACATGCTACACGCTACACCCTACACGCTACACTCTACACCCTACACCCTACCCCCTACACGCTACACTCTTCACCCTACACGCTACACCCTACACTCTACACCCTACACCCTACACGCTACTCGCTACACTCTACACCCTACCCGCTACACTCTACACGCTACACGCTACACTCTACACTCTACACGCTACACGCTACACTCTACACCCTACACGCAACACGCTACACTCTACACCCTGCACCCTACACGCTACACGCTACACCCTACACGCTACACGCTACACCCTACACACTACACGTTACACTCTACACCCTACACCCTACACGCTACACTCTACACTCTACACGCTACACGCTACACCCTACACCCTACACGCTACACGCTACACTCTACAACCTACACGCTACACGCTACACGCTACACTCTACACGCTACACGCTACACTCTACACCCTACACTCTACACGCTACACTGTACACCCTACATGCAACACGCTACACTCTACACCCTACACGCTACACTCTACACGCTACACGCTTCATGCTACACTCTACACTCTACATCATACACCCTACACGCTACACACTATACTCTACACCCTATACGCTACACTCTACACGCTACACGCTACACGCTACACTCTACACTCTACACGCTACACTCTACACCCTACACGCAACACGCTACACTCTACACCCTACACGCTACACTCTGCACGCTACACGCTACACCCTACACCCTACACGCTACACTCTACACGCTACACTCTACACCATACACGCTACACCCTACACTCTACACCCTACACCCTACACGCTATACTCGACACCCTACACCCTGCATGCTTCACACTACACGCTACACTCTACACTATACACCCTACACCCTACACGCTACATGCTACACCCTACACACTACATTCTACACCCTACACGCTACACACTACACGCTACACGCTACACCCTACACGCTACACGCTACACCCTACACGCTACACGTTACACTCTACACCCTACACCCTACACACTACACCCTACATGCTACACGTTACACTCTACACCCTACACGCTACACTCTACACCCTGCTCCCTACACGCTACACGCTACACCCTACACGCTACACGCTACACCCTACACACTACACGTTACACTCTACACCCTACACTCTGCACCCTACACTCTACACGCTACACTCTACACCCTACACTCTGCACTCTACACCCTACACCCTACACGCTACACGCTACACTCTACACCCTACACGCTACACGCTACACCCTACACCCTACACCCTACACGCTACAATCTACACGCTACACGCTACACCCTATACGCTAGACGCTACACTCTACACGCTACACGATACACGCTACACCCTACACTTTACACGCTACACCCTACACGCTACACGCTACACCCTACACGCTACACCCTACACCCTACACCCTACACGCTACACGCTACACCCTACACGCTACACATTACACTCTACACCCTACACCCTAAACTCTACACCCTACACCCTACTCTCTACACGCTATATTCTACACCCTACACGCTACACTCTACACCCTACATGCTACACGCTACACTCTACACCCTAGACGCTACACTCTATACCCTACACTCTACACGCTACACCCTACACTCTACATGCTACACCCTACACGCTACACGCTACACTCTACACCCTACTCGCTACACCCTACACTCCACACCCTACACCCTACATGCTACACGCTACACCCTACACGCTACACATTACACTCTACACCCTACACTCTACATCCTACACCCTACACTCTACACCCTACACGCTACACTCTACACTCTACACCCTACACCCTACATGCTACACGCTACACGCTACACTCTACACTGTACACGCTACACGCTACACCCTACAAGCTAAACGCTACAAACTACACGCTACATATTACACTCTACACCCTAGCGTGTAGCATGTAGGGTGTAGAGTGTAGCGTGTAGCATGTAGCGTGTAGGGTGTAGGGTGTAGAGTGTAGCATGTAGCGTGTAGGGTGTAGGGTGTAGAGTGTAGGGTGTAGCATGTAGGGTGTAGGGTGTAGGGTGTAGCGTGTAGGGTGTAGAGTGTAGCATGTAGGGTGTACGGTGTAGAGTGTAGGGTATAAGCTGTAGCGTTTAGCGTGTAGAGTGTAGCGTGTAGCGTGTAGGGTGTAGGGTGTAGAGTGTAGCGTGTAGGGTGTAGAGTGTAGAGTGTAGAGAGTAGGGTGTAGGGTGTAGAGTGTAGGGTGTAGGGTGTAGAGTGTAACGTGTAGCGTGTAGGGTGTAGCGTGTAGGGTGTAGAGTGTAGGGTGTAGCGTGTAGGGTGTAGCGTGTAGCGTGTAGCGTGTAGGGTGTAGGGTGTAGAGTGTAGGGTGTAGCGTGTAGGGTGTAGCGTGTAGCGTGTAGCGTGTAGCGTGTAGGGTGTAGAGTGTAGGGTGTAGCGTGTAGGGTGTAGCGTGTAGCGTGTAGAGTGTAGCGTCTAGCGTGTAGCGTATAGTGTGTAGCGTGTAGATTGTAGCGTGTAGGGTGTAGGGTGTAGGGTGTACCGTGTAGGGTGTAGCGTGTAGCGTGTAGCGTGTAGAGTGTAGCATGTAGGGTGTAGCAAGTAGCGTGTATTGTGTAGGGTGTAGAGTGTAGCATGTAGCGTGTAGAGTGTAGGGTGTAGCGTGTAGGGTGTAGAGTGTAGCGTGTAGAGTGTAGCGTGTAGCGTGTAGGGTGTCACTTTTTCCTCTGATGAAGACGCTTGAGTAGCGTCGATACGCGTGGGGTAAAGGGCTTCCCTTGTTTTTTTCCCGAGGGACAGGACTTGGGTAACTTATCTTTACAACTGCTATGGAATTACACCTATTTACTTCATGCATGGCCTGGCATTTTTCCAAGCCTTAGGACAATGGATCCTGATTCTTTGTATTTCCACAAGGCGTCTGTATGCATACATGTATCCAAATAACTAGGATTTTGTAGTACTGCAGCATATCTATTTCCCTGATTACCTTTCTATAGGGGTCTGCTTTCATTTGCTTACCAACTGTGCGCACGCATGCTGTGTTGAACAAAATAGGATCCATGATGTATTTCTTCCAGATACTAGGCTGGAGTATATGTTTCCTGTCATAGTACTCAGGGGGTCACAGTTGGCAGTAAACAATAGGCTTCTTATATGTAGATTTGACTAAGATTGGTGTACCCGCATACCTAGCAATTTTTTCTCTCTGGTTATTTCTCCTGTCTCACATATGATGTAAAGTATAAGCTTCCTTCATTCCCTCGGGTAAAATTACTTATGGCCTATTCAGCCATACTAGTGTTTTAAATGTTTTTAAATGTATGTTTTGCCTGGTTCTGTTTGTGGATTACTATTTTTGTGCAATAAAATTGACTATTTAAGGTGGATCACATTGGTTTGCATATCCTTATCCTTTTCTTTTTGTGTTTAGTGTGTAGCGTGTAGCTTAACCCTACACGCTACACGCTACACTCTACACCCTACACGCTACACCCTACACTCTACACCGTACACTCTACACGCTACACGCTACACTCTACACCCTACACCCTACACGCTACACGCTACACTCTACACCCTACACTCTACACGCTACACGCTACACTCTACACTCTACACGCTACACGCTACACCCTACACCCTACACGCTACACGCTACACTCTACAACCTACACGCTACACGCTACACGCTACACTCTACACGCTACACGCTACACTCTACACCCTACACTCTACACGCTACACGCTACACTCTACACCCTACACTCTACACGCTACACGCTACACTGTACACCCTACATGCAACACGCTACACTCTACACCCTACACGCTACACTCTACACGCTACACGCTACACTCTACACTCTACACGCTACACTCTACACCCTACACGCAACACGCTACACTCTACACCCTACACGCTACACTCTGCACGCTACACGCTACACCCTACACCCTACACGCTACACTCTACACGCTACACTCTACACCATACACGCTACACCCTACACTCTACACCCTACACCCTACACGCTATACTCGACACCCTACACCCTGCATGCTTCACACTACACGCTACACTCTACACTATACACCCTACACCCTACACGCTACATGCTACACCCTACACGCTACACTCTACACTCTACACCCTACACGCTACACACTACACGCTACACGCTACACCCTACACGCTACACGCTTCACCCAACACACTACACGTTAAACTCTACACCCTACACCCTACACACTACACCCTACACGCTACACGTTACACTCTACACCCTACACGCTACACTCTACACCCTGCTCCCTACACGCTACACGCTACACCCTACACGCTACACGCTACACCCTACACACAACACGTTTACACTCTACACCCTACACTCTACACCCTACACTCTACACGCTACACTCTACACCCTACACTCTGCACTCTACACCCTACACCCTACACGCTACACGCTACACTCTACACCCTACACGCTACTTGCTACACCCTACACCCTACACCCTACACGCTACAATCTACACGCTACACGCTACACCCTATACGCTAGACGCTACACTACACGCTACGCGATACACGCTACACCCTACACTTTACACCCTACACGCTACACGCTACACGCTACACGCTACACGCTACACCCTACACTCTACACCCTACACCCTACACGCTACACGCTACACCCTACACGCTACACGTTACACTCTACACCCTACACCCTAAACTCTACACCCTACACCCTACTCTCTACACGCTATATTCTACACCCTACACGCTACACTCTACACCCTACACGCTACACGCTACACTCTACACCCTAGACGCTACACTCTATACCCTACACTCTACACGCTACACCCTACACCCTACACTCTACATGCTACACCCTACACGCTACACGCTACACTCTACACCCTACACGCTACACCCTACACTCCACACCCTACACCCTACATGCTACACGCTACACGCTACACGCTACACTCTACACCGTACACGCTACACGCTACACCCTACAAGCTAAACGCTACAAACTACACGCTACATATTACACTCTACACCCTAGCGTGTAGCATGTAGGGTGTAGAGTGTAGCGTGTAGCATGTAGCGTGTAGGGTGTAAAGTGTAGAGTGTAGCATGTAGATTGTAGGGTGTACCGTGTAGGGTGTAGAGTGTAGCATGTAGGGTGTAGGGTGTAGAGTGAAGGGTGTAGCGTGTAGAGTGTAGCGTGTAGCGTGTACGGTGTAGGGTGTAGAGTGTAGGGTGTAGCGTGTAGCGTGTAGCTTGTAGGGTGTAGAGTGTAGCGTGTAGGCTGTAGCGTGTAGGGTGTAGCATGTATCGTGTAGGGTGTAGGGTGTAGAGTGTAGCATGTAGCGTGTAGAGTGTAGGGTGTAGCGTGTAGGGTGTAGAGTGTAGGGTGTAGCATGTAGCGTGTAGCGTGTAGTGTGTAGGGTGTAGGGTGTAGAGTGTAGCGTGTAGGGTGTAGCGTGTAGGGTTTAGGGTGTAGGCTGTAGAGTGTAGGGTGTTGCGTGTAGGGTGTAGAGTGCAGGGTGTAGCATGTAGCGTGTAGGGTGTAGAGTGTAGCGTGTAAGGTGTAGCGTGTAGGGTTTAGGATGTAGCGTGTAGGGTGTAGCTTGTAGGGTGTAGAGTGTAGGGTGTAGCATGTAGCGTGTAGGGTGTAGAGTGTAGCGTGTAGGGTGTAGCATGTAGCATGTAGGGTGTAGGGTGTCGGGTATAGCGTGTAGGGTGTAGGGTGTAGAGTGTAGGGTGTAGCGTGTATGGTGTAGAGTGTAGCGTGTAGCGTGTAGAGTGTAGCGTGTAGGGTGTAGGGTGTAGCGTGTAGCGTGCAGAGTGTAGCGTGTAGGGTGTAGAGTGTAGCGTGTTGCGTGTAGAGTAGGGTGTAGGGTTTAGAGTGTAGCGTGTAGCGTGTAGTGTGTAGCGTGTAGAGTGTAAAGTGTAGCGTGTAGTGTGTAGTGTGTAGCGTGTAGCGCGTAGCGTGTAGAGTGTAGGGTAGAGTGTAGCATGTAGAGAGTAGGGAGTAGAGTGTAGAGTGTAGCGTGTAGGGTGTAGAGTGTAGCGAGTAGCCTGTAGTGTGTAGGGTGTAGCGTGTAGGGTGTAGAGTGTAGCGTGTAGGGTGTAGCGTGTAGCGTGCAGGGTGTAGAGTGTAGCGTATAGCGTGTAGGGTGTAGGGTGTAGAGTGTAGGGTGTAGCGTGTAGAGTGTAGCGTGTAGCGTGTAGGGTGTAGGGTGTACAGTGTAGGGTGTAGGGTGTAGCGTGTAGAGTGTAGTGTGTGGCGTGCAGGGCGTAGGGTGTAGCGTGTAGGGTGTAGGGTGTAGAGTGTAGGGTGTAGCATGTAGGGTGTAGGGTGTAGGGTGTAGCGTGTAGGGTGTAGAGTGTAGCATGTAGGGTGTACAGTGTAGAGTAGGGTTGAGCGAAACGGGTCGATCATTTTCAAAAGTCGCCGACTTTTGGCTAAGTCGGCGTCTCATGAAACCCGATCCGACCCCTGTGCTTGTCGGCCATGCGGTACGCGACTTTCGCGCCAAAGTCGCGTTTCAATGACGCGAAAAGCGCCATTTCTCAGCCAATGAAGGTGAACGCAGAGTGTGGGCAGCGTGATGACATAGATCCTGGTCCCCACCATCTTAGAGAAGGGCATTGCAGTGATTGGCTTGCTGTCTGCGGCGTCACAGGGGCTATAAAGGGGCGTTCCCGCCGACCGCCATCTTACTGCTGCTGATCTGAGCTTAGGGACAGGTTGCTGCC
The DNA here is from genome assembly GCF_051348905.1 of Ranitomeya variabilis. Taxonomy (NCBI): domain Eukaryota; kingdom Metazoa; phylum Chordata; class Amphibia; order Anura; family Dendrobatidae; genus Ranitomeya; species Ranitomeya variabilis. Next base: position 116,813 of record NW_027508182.1, on the reverse strand, counting down.
GCTTCGTCAGAAGCAGGGAGAGCGTTAGGCAGGGTCCACTAACCACCAAACCGCTTGTGCTGCAGCGATTTCCACTGTCCAACACCACCTTCGGTGTGCAGGGACTGTGGAAGCTATTTTTTTTTTTTTTTCCCCTCAGCGCTGTAGCTCATTGGGCTGCCCTAGAAGGCTCCGTGATAGCTGTATTGCTGTGTGTACGCCACTGTGGAAACCAACTGCTTTTTTCAAAGCACATATCCTCTTGTTCCTTCCTTTCTGCACAGCTATCTTTTTTGTTTGTCCACACTTTTTATTTAATTTGTGCATCAGTCCACTCCTATTGCTGCCTGCCATACCTGGCTTACATTACTGCAGGGAGATAGTAATTGTAGGACAGTTTTTTTTTTTTTTTTTTTTTTTTTTTTTTGTGGGAGATTAAGATTGGCATTTCTGCTACAGTGCCATCCCTGTGTGTGCCATCTCTCACTGAGTGGGCCATAGAAAGCCTATTTATTTTTTCCGTGATTTGTGTTCTAAAATCTACCTCAACACAAAAACACTACATCAATCAGTGGGAGAAAAATATTGGCCTCAGTCAGGGCTTGTGTGCCACTGCTGTGTGTGCTATCTCTCATTCAGTGGGCTATAGCAAGCCTATTTTTTTTTTTTTTTTTTAATATTATTTGGTTTCTAAAGTCTCCCTGAAAAAAAAAAAAAACCTAAAAAAACAGTGGGAGAGTAATATTGCCCTTTCAGCTTGTGTGCCAGTCTTGACTCCTGGGTGTGCCACCTCTCTCCCTCTCATTCAGTGGGCCATAGAAAGCCTATTTATTTTTTTTTTTAAATATTATTGGGTTTCTAAAGTCTCCCTGAAAAAACAAAAAATACATAAAAAAACAGTGGGAGAGTAATATTGCCCTTTCAGCTTGTGTGCCAGTCTTGACTCCTGGGTGTGCCACCTCTCTCCCTTTCATTCAGTGGGCCATAGAAAGCCTATTTATTTTTTCCGTGATTTGTGTTCTAAATTCTACCTCAACACAAAAACACTACATCAATCAGTGGGAGAAAAATATTGGCCTCAGTCAGGGCTTGTGTGCCACTGCTGTGTGTGCTATCTCTCATTCAGTGGGCTATAGCAAGCCTATTTTTTTTTTTTTTTTTTTTTTAATATTATTTGGTTTCTAAAGTCTCCCTGAAAAAAAAAAAAAACCCTAAAAAAACAGTGGGAGAGTAATATTGCCCTTTCAGCTTGTGTGCCAGTCTTGACTCCTGGGTGTGCCACCTCTCTCCCTCTCATTCAGTGGGCCATAGAAAGCCTATTTATTTTTTTTTTTAAATATTATTGGGTTTCTAAAGTCTCCCTGAAAAAACAAAAAATACATAAAAAAACAGTGGGAGAGTAATATTGCCCTTTCAGCTTGTGTGCCAGTCTTGACTCCTGGGTGTGCCACCTCTCTCCCTTTCATTCAGTGGGCCATAGAAAGCCTATTTATTTTTTCCGTGATTTGTGTTCTAAATTCTACCTCAACACAAAAACACTACATCAATCAGTGGGAGAAAAATATTGGCCTCAGTCAGGGCTTGTGTGCCACTGCTGTGTGTGCTATCTCTCATTCAGTGGGCTATAGCAAGCCTATTTTTTTTTTTTTTTTTTTTTTAATATTATTTGGTTTCTAAAGTCTCCCTGAAAAAAAAAAAAACCCTAAAAAAACAGTGGGAGAGTAATATTGCCCTTTCAGCTTGTGTGCCAGTCTTGACTCCTGGGTGTGCCACCTCTCTCCCTCTCATTCAGTGGGCCATAGAAAGCCTATTTATTTTTTTTTTTTAATATTATTTGGTTTCTAATTCTCCCTGAAAAAAAAAAAAAAACCTAAAAAAACAGTGGGAGAATAATATTGCCCTTTCAGCTTGTGTGCCAGTCTTGACTCCTGGGTGTGCCACCTCTCTCCCTCTCATTCAGTGGGCCATAGAAAGCCTATTTATTTTTTTTTTTAAATATTATTGGGTTTCTAAAGTCTCCCTGAAAAAACAAAAAATACATAAAAAAACAGTGGGAGAGTAATATTGCCCTTTCAGCTTGTGTGCCAGTCTTGACTCCTGGGTGTGCCACCTCTCTCCCTTTCATTCAGTGGGCCATAGAAAGCCTATTTATTTTTTCCGTGATTTGTGTTCTAAATTCTACCTCAACACAAAAACACTACATCAATCAGTGGGAGAAAAATATTGGCCTCAGTCAGGGCTTGTGTGCCACTGCTGTGTGTGCTATCTCTCATTCAGTGGGCTATAGCAAGCCTATTTTTTTTTTTTTTTTTTTTTTTTTTTAATATTATTTGGTTTCTAAAGTCTCCCTGAAAAAAAAAAAAAAAACCTAAAAAAACAGTGGGAGAGTAATATTGCCCTTTCAGCTTGTGTGCCAGTCTTGACTCCTGGGTGTGCCACCTCTCTCCCTCTCATTCAGTGGGCCATAGAAAGCCTATTTATTTTTTTTTTTTAATATTATTTGGTTTCTAATTCTCCCTGAAAAAAAAAAAAAAAACCTAAAAAAACAGTGGGAGAATAATATTGCCCTTTCAGCTTGTGTGCCAGTCTTGACTCCTGGGTGTGCCACCTCTCTCCCTCTCATTCAGTGGGCCATAGAAAGCCTATTTATTTTTTTTTTAAAATATTATTGGGTTTCTAAAGTCTCCCTGAAAAAACAAAAAATACATAAAAAAACAGTGGGAGAGTAATATTGCCCTTTCAGCTTGTGTGCCAGTCTTGACTCCTGGGTGTGCCACCTCTCTCCCTTTCATTCAGTGGGCCATAGAAAGCCTATTTATTTTTTCCGTGATTTGTGTTCTAAATTCTACCTCAACACAAAAACACTACATCAATCAGTGGGAGAAAAATATTGGCCTCAGTCAGGGCTTGTGTGCCACTGCTGTGTGTGCTATCTCTCATTCAGTGGGCTATAGCAAGCCTATTTTTTTTTTTTTTTTTTTTTTTAATATTATTTGGTTTCTAAAGTCTCCCTGAAAAAAAAAAAAAAACCTAAAAAAACAGTGGGAGAGTAATATTGCCCTTTCAGCTTGTGTGCCAGTCTTGACTCCTGGGTGTGCCACCTCTCTCCCTCTCATTCAGTGGGCCATAGAAAGCCTATTTATTTTTTTTTTTTAATATTATTTGGTTTCTAATTCTCCCTGAAAAAAAAAAAAAAAACCTAAAAAAACAGTGGGAGAATAATATTGCCCTTTCAGCTTGTGTGCCAGTCTTGACTCCTGGGTGTGCCACCTCTCTCCCTCTCATTCAGTGGGCCATAGAAAGCCTATTTATTTTTTTTTTAAAATATTATTGGGTTTCTAAAGTCTCCCTGAAAAAACAAAAAATACATAAAAAAACAGTGGGAGAGTAATATTGCCCTTTCAGCTTGTGTGCCAGTCTTGACTCCTGGGTGTGCCACCTCTCTCCCTTTCATTCAGTGGGCCATAGAAAGCCTATTTATTTTTTCCGTGATTTGTGTTCTAAATTCTACCTCAACACAAAAACACTACATCAGTGGGAGAAAAATATTGGCCTCAGTCAGGGCTTGTGTGCCACTGCTGTGTGTGCTATCTCTCATTCAGTGGGCTATAGCAAGCCTATTTTTTTTTTTTTTTTTTTTTTTTTAATATTATTTGGTTTCTAAAGTCTCCCTGAAAAAAAAAAAAAAAACCTAAAAAAACAGTGGGAGAGTAATATTGCCCTTTCAGCTTGTGTGCCAGTCTTGACTCCTGGGTGTGCCACCTCTCTCCCTCTCATTCAGTGGGCCATAGAAAGCCTATTTATTTATTTTTTTTAATATTATTTGGTTTCTAATTCTCCCTGAAAAAAAAAAAAAAAACCTAAAAAAACAGTGGGAGAATAATATTGCCCTTTCAGCTTGTGTGCCAGTCTTGACTCCTGGGTGTGCCACCTCTCTCCCTCTCATTCAGTGGGCCATAGAAAGCCTATTTATTTTTTTTTTAAAATATTATTGGGTTTCTAAAGTCTCCCTGAAAAAACAAAAAATACATAAAAAAACAGTGGGAGAGTAATATTGCCCTTTCAGCTTGTGTGCCAGTCTTGACTCCTGGGTGTGCCACCTCTCTCCCTTTCATTCAGTGGGCCATAGAAAGCCTATTTATTTTTTCCGTGATTTGTGTTCTAAATTCTACCTCAACACAAAAACACTACATCAATCAGTGGGAGAAAAATATTGGCCTCAGTCAGGGCTTGTGTGCCACTGCTGTGTGTGCTATCTCTCATTCAGTGGGCTATAGCAAGCCTATTTTTTTTTTTTTTTTTTTTTTTAATATTATTTGGTTTCTAAAGTCTCCCTGAAAAAAAAAAAAAAACCTAAAAAAACAGTGGGAGAGTAATATTGCCCTTTCAGCTTGTGTGCCAGTCTTGACTCCTGGGTGTGCCACCTCTCTCCCTCTCATTCAGTGGGCCATAGAAAGCCTATTTATTTTTTTTTTTTAATATTATTTGGTTTCTAATTCTCCCTGAAAAAAAAAAAAAAAACCTAAAAAAACAGTGGGAGAATAATATTGCCCTTTCAGCTTGTGTGCCAGTCTTGACTCCTGGGTGTGCCACCTCTCTCCCTCTCATTCAGTGGGCCATAGAAAGCCTATTTATTTTTTTTTTAAAATATTATTGGGTTTCTAAAGTCTCCCTGAAAAAACAAAAAATACATAAAAAAACAGTGGGAGAGTAATATTGCCCTTTCAGCTTGTGTGCCAGTCTTGACTCCTGGGTGTGCCACCTCTCTCCCTTTCATTCAGTGGGCCATAGAAAGCCTATTTATTTTTTCCGTGATTTGTGTTCTAAATTCTACCTCAACACAAAAACACTACATCAATCAGTGGGAGAAAAATATTGGCCTCAGTCAGGGCTTGTGTGCCACTGCTGTGTGTGCTATCTCTCATTCAGTGGGCTATAGCAAGCCTATTTTTTTTTTTTTTTTTTAATATTATTTGGTTTCTAAAGTCTCCCTGAAAAAAAAAAAAAAAACCTAAAAAAACAGTGGGAGAGTAATATTGCCCTTTCAGCTTGTGTGCCAGTCTTGACTCCTGGGTGTGCCACCTCTCTCCCTCTCATTCAGTGGGCCATAGAAAGCCTATTTATTTTTTTTTTTTAATATTATTTGGTTTCTAATTCTCCCTGAAAAAAAAAAAAAAAACCTAAAAAAACAGTGGGAGAATAATATTGCCCTTTCAGCTTGTGTGCCAGTCTTGACTCCTGGGTGTGCCACCTCTCTCCCTCTCATTCAGTGGGCCATAGAAAGCCTATTTATTTTTTTTTTTAAATATTATTGGGTTTCTAAAGTCTCCCTGAAAAAACAAAAAATACATAAAAAAACAGTGGGAGAGTAATATTGCCCTTTCAGCTTGTGTGCCAGTCTTGACTCCTGGGTGTGCCACCTCTCTCCCTTTCATTCAGTGGGCCATAGAAAGCCTATTTATTTTTTCCGTGATTTGTGTTCTAAATTCTACCTCAACACAAAAACACTGCATCAATCAGTGGGAGAAAAATATTGGCCTCAGTCAGGGCTTGTGTGCCACTGCTGTGTGTGCTATCTCTCATTCAGTGGGCTATAGCAAGCCTATTTTTTTTTTTTTTTTTTTTTTTTTTAATATTATTTGGTTTCTAAAGTCTCCCTGAAAAAAAAAAAAAAACCTAAAAAAACAGTGGGAGAGTAATATTGCCCTTTCAGCTTGTGTGCCAGTCTTGACTCCTGGGTGTGCCACCTCTCTCCCTCTCATTCAGTGGGCCATAGAAAGCCTATTTATTTTTTTTTTTTAATATTATTTGGTTTCTAATTCTCCCTGAAAAAAAAAAAAAAAACCTAAAAAAACAGTGGGAGAATAATATTGCCCTTTCAGCTTGTGTGCCAGTCTTGACTCCTGGGTGTGCCACCTCTCTCCCTCTCATTCAGTGGGCCATAGAAAGCCTATTTATTTTTTTTTTTAAATATTATTGGGTTTCTAAAGTCTCCCTGAAAAAACAAAAAATACATAAAAAAACAGTGGGAGAGTAATATTGCCCTTTCAGCTTGTGTGCCAGTCTTGACTCCTGGGTGTGCCACCTCTCTCCCTTTCATTCAGTGGGCCATAGAAAGCCTATTTATTTTTTCCGTGATTTGTGTTCTAAATTCTACCTCAACACAAAAACACTACATCAATCAGTGGGAGAAAAATATTGGCCTCAGTCAGGGCTTGTGTGCCACTGCTGTGTGTGCTATCTCTCATTCAGTGGGCTATAGCAAGCCTATTTTTTTTTTTTTTTTTTTTTTTTTTAATATTATTTGGTTTCTAAAGTCTCCCTGAAAAAAAAAAAAAAACCTAAAAAAACAGTGGGAGAGTAATATTGCCCTTTCAGCTTGTGTGCCAGTCTTGACTCCTGGGTGTGCCACCTCTCTCCCTCTCATTCAGTGGGCCATAGAAAGCCTATTTATTTTTTTTTTTTAATATTATTTGGTTTCTAATTCTCCCTGAAAAAAAAAAAAAAAACCTAAAAAAACAGTGGGAGAATAATATTGCCCTTTCAGCTTGTGTGCCAGTCTTGACTCCTGGGTGTGCCACCTCTCTCCCTCTCATTCAGTGGGCCATAGAAAGCCTATTTATTTTTTTTTAAAAATATTATTGGGTTTCTAAAGTCTCCCTGAAAAAACAAAAAATACATAAAAAAACAGTGGGAGAGTAATATTGCCCTTTCAGCTTGTGTGCCAGTCTTGACTCCTGGGTGTGCCACCTCTCTCCCTTTCATTCAGTGGGCCATAGAAAGCCTATTTATTTTTTCCGTGATTTGTGTTCTAAATTCTACCTCAACACAAAAACACTACATCAATCAGTGGGAGAAAAATATTGGCCTCAGTCAGGGCTTGTGTGCCACTGCTGTGTGTGCTATCTCTCATTCAGTGGGCTATAGCAAGCCTATTTTTTTTTTTTTTTTTTTTTTAATATTATTTGGTTTCTAAAGTCTCCCTGAAAAAAAAAAAAAAACCTAAAAAAACAGTGGGAGAGTAATATTGCCCTTTCAGCTTGTGTGCCAGTCTTGACTCCTGGGTGTGCCACCTCTCTCCCTCTCATTCAGTGGGCCATAGAAAGCCTATTTATTTTTTTTTTTAAATATTATTGGGTTTCTAAAGTCTCCCTGAAAAAACAAAAAATACATAAAAAAACAGTGGGAGAGTAATATTGCCCTTTCAGCTTGTGTGCCAGTCTTGACTCCTGGGTGTGCCACCTCTCTCCCTTTCATTCAGTGGGCCATAGAAAGCCTATTTATTTTTTCCGTGATTTGTGTTCTAAATTCTACCTCAACACAAAAACACTACATCAATCAGTGGGAGAAAAATATTGGCCTCAGTCAGGGCTTGTGTGCCACTGCTGTGTGTGCTATCTCTCATTCAGTGGGCTATAGCAAGCCTATTTTTTTTTTTTTTTTTTTTAATATTATTTGGTTTCTAAAGTCTCCCTGAAAAAAAAAAAAAACCTAAAAAAACAGTGGGAGAGTAATATTGCCCTTTCAGCTTGTGTGCCAGTCTTGACTCCTGGGTGTGCCACCTCTCTCCCTCTCATTCAGTGGGCCATAGAAAGCCTTTTTTTTTTTTGGTTTTTTTAATATTATTTGGCTTCTAAAGTCTCCCTGAAAAAAACAAAAAAAACATAAAAAACAGTGGGAGAGTAATATTGCCCTTTCAGCTTGTGCGCCAGTCTTGACTCCTGGTTGTGCCACCTCTCTCTCTCTAATTGTGGGCCATAGAAAGCCTTTTTTTTTTTTTTTTTTTAATATTATTTGGTTTCTAAAGTCTCCCTGAGAAAAAAAAAAAAATAAATTAGGTGGGAGATTAATATTGACATTAGTGCTTGAGTGACAGTCCTGCGTGTGTGTCATCTCTGTGATTTTGTGCCACAGAAAACAGAGTGTGTAACATTGTGCCTGATTTTCCTTGTGGTCTCACCAACCTGTTAAGGGATATTGAAATCATACTGAAGTTATAGCTCACCGTGTAAGTTGTTTGACAGCAACAAATAAAGTTACTTTGGTTAAGATTTTAAAACAATGAGGAAGTCTGGTGCAAGAGGTCGTCGTGGGCGTTCATTGTCAGCTGGTAATGATGGTAGTGGTAGTGGAGCATCAGGTGGTCGTGGGGATAAAAATATTCCACCTAAGTCTGGAGCTGTGGAGCCAGTTTCGTCGTCAGGCTACACAAGGCCTCGAACGCTCTCTTTTCTGGGAGTAGGAAAACCGCTTTTAAAGGCGGAGCAGCAACAGCAAGTTTTGGCTTACATTGCAGACTCAGCCTCTAGCTCTTTTGCCTCCTCTTCCGAAACTGGTAAATGTAAAAGCAGCGCGTCGCTTGTGGATGTTCACGGTCAGGGACAAGTCGCTTCCTTGTCCTCCTCAGCAAAAACTACAACAAGAGAGAAGGATGCAGCAGGCGACACAACGGGTCACTCCATGGAGCTCTTTACACATACCGTCCCTGGCTTAGAAAGTGAAACATTTAACAGGCCATGCCCATTACAAGTATATTCTGACATGGAGTGCACTGATGCACAGCCACAGCCAGAGTACTATGCTGCTCCTTTGACTCAGACCACCACATTGCCCTCTCAGGGTACAGATCCACAATCAGACCCTGATGAGACTATGTTGCCCCGCCACGAACGCTATACCACCGACCGACACAGTGACACAGACGAAGTTGCACACGAGCTCGAAGAGGAGGTAATAGATGACCCAGTTATTGACCCCGATTGGCAGCCATTGGGGGAACAGGGTGCAGGCGGCAGTAGTTCAGAAGCGGAGGTGGAGGAGGGGCCGCAGCAGGCATCAACATCGCAACAGGTTCCATCTGCCGGGCCCGTATCTGGACCAAAACGCGTGTCAAAGCCAAAACCTGTTGGAGCACAGCGTTGCCATCCGGTTAAAGCTCAGTCTGCAATCCCTGAAAAGGGATCCGAGTCTAGGAAGAGTGCAGTCTGGCATTTTTTTAAACAACATCCAACTGATCAGCGCAAAGTCATCTGTCAAAAATGTTCAACTAGCTTAAGCAGAGGTCAGAATCTGAAAAGTCTAAATACTAGTTGCATGCATAGACACTTAACCACCATGCATTTTCAAGCCTGGACTAACTACCAAACGTCCCTCAAGGTTGTAGCACCCTCGGCCAATGAAGCTAGTCAGCAACGCAACATCCCTTCCGTCACTGTAAGGCCACCATTTTCCGCACCACCGGCAGTATCTGTGCAGGTTTCTTTGCCAGCCAAAAGCAGTCAGGGTCAGGGAATCACCAGTTTTGTAGGAGGAAATATTGCATCTAGGGCACCGGCGGAAACAATACCGTCTCCAACCGTCTCTCAGTCTGCCATGTACACCGGCACACCCGAAAGTTCCACGATCTCCAGCTCTCCAGTCCAGCTCACCCTACATGAGACTCTGGTTAGAAAAAGGAAGTACTTATCCTCGCATCCGCGTACACAGGGTTTTAACGCCCACATAGCTAGACTAATCTCGTTAGAGATGATGCCCTACCGGTTAGTTGAAAGCGAAGCTTTCAAAGCCCTGATGGAGTACGCTGAACCACGATACGAGCTACCCAGTCGACACTTTTTTCCAGAAAAGCCATCCCAGCCCTGCACCAGCATGTTAAACAGCGCATCGTCCATGCACTCAGGCAATCTGTGAGTACAAAGGTGCACCTGACTACAGATGCATGGACCAGTAGGCATGGCCAGGGACGTTATGTGTCCATCACGGCACACTGGGTGAATGTGGTGGATGCAGGGTCCACAGGCGACATCAATTTAGGGACAGTTGTGCCTAGCCCACGGTCTAGGAAACAGTTGGCTGTAGGCGTTCGCACCCCCTCCTCCTCCTCCTCCTCGTCCTCCTGCAGAAGCTACAGCTCTTCCACAGAACGCAGTCTGCCAACCACTCCATCGGCAGATGACACTGTTGCACACCAGTTGTCCCATTATGGGCCAGCTACTGCCAAGCGTCAGCAGGCTGTATTGGCTATGAAGTGCTTGGGCGACAATAGACACACCGCGGAAGTTCTGTCCGAGTTCTTGCAACAAGAAACGCAGTCGTGGCTGGGCACAGTAGATCTTGAGGCAGGCAAGGTAGTGAGTGATAACGGAAGGAATTTCATGGCTGCCATCTCCCTTTCCCAACTGAAACACATTCCTTGCCTGGCTCACACCTTAAACCTGGTGGTGCAGTGCTTATTGAAAACTTATCCTGGGTTCTCCGACCTGCTCCTCAAAGTGCGTGCACTTTGCTCACATATCCGACGTTCGCCTGTACACGCCAGCCGTATGCAGACCTATCAGCGGTCTTTGAACCTTCCCCAGCATCGCCTAATCATAGACGTTGCAACAAGGTGGAACTCAACACTGCACATGCTTCAGAGACTGTGCGAACAGAGGCGTGCTGTTATTTATTTGTGGGAGGATACACGGGCAGGCAGTAGGATGGCAGACATGGAGTTGTCAGGTGTGCAGTGGTCTAAGATACAAGACATGTGTCAAGTCCTTCAGTGCTTTGAGGAATGCACACGGCTGGTTAGTGCAGACAACGCCGTAATAAGCATGAGCATCCCCCTAATGCGTCTGCTGATGCAAAGTTTGACGCACATAAAGGAGCAGGCGTCTGCACCAGAGGAAGAGGAAAGCCTTGATGACAGTCAGCCATTGTCTGGTCAGGGCAGTGTACAGGACGAGGTAGCGGGCGAAGAGGAGGTGGAGGACGAGGAGGATGATGGGGATGAGTATATTTTTAATGCCGAACCTTTCCCGGGGGCACAGGAATTTGGTTGCGTGTCACGGCCGGGTTCTGGTTTTTTGAGGGACACAAGTGACGTAGATTTGCCTGCAACTGCCCCTCAACCAATCACAACCGGAGATTTGACAACTGGAACTTTGGCCCACATGGCGGATTATGCCTTACGTATCCTAAAAAGGGACACACGCATTACGAAAATGATGAACGATGACGATTACTGGTTGGCCTGCCTCCTTGATCCACGCTATAAAGGCAAATTGCAAAATATTATGCCACATGAGAACTTGGAACTAATATTAGCAACCAAACAATCAACTCTTGTTGACCGTTTGCTTCAGGCATTCCCAGCACACAGCGCACGTGATCGTTCTCACACGAGCTCCAGGGGGCAGCAGACTAGGAGTGTTAGGGGTGCACACATCAGAAGTGGCGTTGGACAGAGGGGTTTTCTGACCAGGTTGTGGAGTGATTTTGCTATGACCGCAGACAGGACAGGTACTGCTGCATCAATTGAAAGTGACAGGAGACAACATTTGTCCAGTATGGTTACTAACTATTTTTCATCCCTTATCGATGTTCTCCCTCAACCGTCATTCCCATTTGATTACTGGGCCTCCAAATTAGACACCTGGCCAGAATTGGCAGAATATGCATTGCAGGAGCTTGCTTGCCCGGCAGCAAGTGTCCTATCAGAAAGAGTATTCAGTGCTGCAGGTTCAATATTAACCGAAAAAAGGACTCGTCTGGCTACCCAAAATGTTGACGATCTAACATTCATTAAAATGAACCACAAGTGGATTTCGAAATCTTTTGCCCCACCTTGCCCGGCCGACACCTAGCTTTCCTATGAAAAGCTCTTGCCTGTGAATTACTTTTCTAATGTCTAATTTGCTGCAGCTGATTGTACAGCATACGACATGTTTACACCTCCCTAAATGGCAAAACTCCCCACACGGGGCCGTGGTATCGCGACTTGGCGCAAGCACCCGTGAGACTGCTGTTTGTCTGAAGTGGTGGGTGTGCTCGCTTTTGGTTGACGGCATTGCTACTGGGTCCCTCATAGTACAATGTAGTGTCTCTGGCGGTGGTGGTGCGCACCCAACGTCAGACACACCGTTGTAACATGAGGGGCCCTGGGGCGGTCCCGCCGGCCTCAAGAGAGTTCCCCCCTACCCCAGCTCAAAATGTGCTCTACCACGTGCAAAATTATGTCGCACAGCTCCACCAATCTTTAGTCTATTCGCTGACATCATTCAATGTCTGGCACTGACAATACAAATTTGTAGACATCTATGATGCAACTTAAAGTAGTCTGTGTCTGTGTCCTATATTGGCACCATTAAATAGTTACTGCCAAATTACTATGTCAGAAACTCAGTAGATGAGCCCACCCCTGTACCTAAGTATGCCACCTTTTTTTTTTGTTTTGGTTGTTTTGCGAGACATTAACATCTATTTATATTTTGGGAGTACTGGGACAGACACTCCTTGCACTACTCCTCCACTCACCACCAAGCTGCCTGTGTATCCATGTAACCGCTGTAAAACTGCCATGAGCCTATTGTTTGTTATTTTAGGCCTTTGATAGCCTGTCTGCGGCCCCTACTTGCAATACTCCTCCACTGACCACCAAGCTGCCTGCCCGTGTATCCATGTAACCGCTGTAAAACTGCCATGAGCCTATTGTTTGTTATTTTAGGCCTTTGATAGCCTGTCTGCGGTCCCTACTTTAAATACTCCTCCACTGACCACCAAGCTGCCTGCCCGTGTATCCATGTAACCGCTGTGAAACTGCCATGAGCCTATTGTTTGTTATGTTAGGCCTTTGATAGCCTGTCTGCGGTCCCTACTTTAAATACTCCTCCACTGACCAGACCACTGCTGCCCGTGTACCCCTGGAACCAATTATAAAGTGCCTACAGCCAGCCCATTTTCTTATGTTAGGCCTTTGAAGCCTGTCTGCGGTCCCTACTTTAAATACTCCTCCACTCACCACCACCAAGCTGCCTGCCCGTGTATCCATGTAACCGCTGTGAAACTGCCATGAGCCTATTGTTTGTTATGTTAGGCCTTTGATAGCCTGTCTGCGGTCCCTACTTTAAATACTCCTCCACTGACCAGACCACTGCTGCCCGTGTACCCCTGGAACCAATTATAAAGTGCCTACAGCCAGCCCATTTTCTTATGTTAGGCCTTTGAAGCCTGTCTGCGGTCCCTACTTTAAATACTCCTCCACTGACCACCAAGCTGCCTGCCCGTGTATCCATGTAACCGCTGTAAAACTGCCATGAGCCTATTGTTTGTTATTTTAGGCCTTTGATAGCCTGTCTGCGGTCCCTACTTTAAATACTCCTCCACTGACCACCAAGCTGCCTGCCCGTGTATCCATGTAACCGCTGTAAAACTGCCATGAGCCTATTGTTTGTTATTTTAGGCCTTTGATAGCCTGTCTGCGGTCCCTACTTTAAATACTCCTCCACTGACCAGACCACTGCTGCCCGTGTACCCCTGGAACCAATTATAAAGTGCCTACAGCCAGCCCATTTTCTTATGTTAGGCCTTTGAAGCCTGTCTGCGGTCCCTACTTTAAATACTCCTCCACTGACCACCAAGCTGCCTGCCCGTGTATCCATGTAACCGCTGTAAAACTGCCATGAGCCTATTGTTTGTTATTTTAGGCCTTTGATAGCCTGTCTGCGGCCCCAACTTGCAATACTCCTCCACTGACCACCAAGCTGCCTGCCCGTGTATCCATGTAACCGCTGTAAAACTGCCATGAGCCTATTGTTTGTTATTTTAGGCCTTTGATAGCCTGTCTGCGGTCCCTACTTTAAATACTCCTCCACTGACCACCAAGCTGCCTGCCCGTGTATCCATGTAACCGCTGTGAAACTGCCATGAGCCTATTGTTTGTTATGTTAGGCCTTTGATAGCCTGTCTGCGGTCCCTACTTTTAATACTCCTCCACTGACCAGACCACTGCTGCCCGTGTACCCCTGGAACCAATTATAAAGTGCCTACAGCCAGCCCATTTTCTTATGTTAGGCCTTTGAAGCCTGTCTGCGGTCCCTACTTTAAATACTCCTCCACTGACCAGACCACTGCTGCCCGTGTACCCCTGGAACCAATTATAAAGTGCCTACAGCCAGCCCATTTTCTTATGTTAGGCCTTTGAAGCCTGTCTGCGGTCCCTACTTTAAATACTCCTCCACTCACCACCACCAAGCTGCCTGCCCGTGTATCCATGTAACCGCTGTGAAACTGCCATGAGCCTATTGTTTGTTATTTTAGGCCTTTGATAGCCTGTCTGCGGCCCCTACTTGCAATACTCCTCCACTGACCACAATGCTGCCTGGAGTGCCTGCCTGTGTATCCATGTAACCGCTGTAAAACTGCCATGAGCCTATTGTTTGTTATTTTAGGCCTTTGATAGCCTGTCTGCGGTCCCTACTTTAAATACTCCTCCACTGACCACCAAGCTGCCTGCCCGTGTATCCATGTAACCGCTGTAAAACTGCCATGAGCCTATTGTTTGTTATTTTAGGCCTTTGATAGCCTGTCTGCGGTCCCTACTTTAAATACTCCTCCACTGACCACCAAGCTGCCTGCCCGTGTATCCATGTAACCGCTGTAAAACTGCCATGAGCCTATTGTTTGTTATTTTAGGCCTTTGATAGCCTGTCTGCGGTCCCTACTTTAAATACTCCTCCACTGACCACCAAGCTGCCTGCCCGTGTATCCATGTAACCGCTGTGAAACTGCCATGAGCCTATTGTTTGTTATGTTAGGCCTTTGATAGCCTGTCTGCGGTCCCTACTTTAAATACTCCTCCACTGACCAGACCACTGCTGCCCGTGTACCCCTGGAACCAATTATAAAGTGCCTACAGCCAGCCCATTTTCTTATGTTAGGCCTTTGAAGCCTGTCTGCGGTCCCTACTTTAAATACTCCTCCACTGACCACCACCAAGCTGCCTGCCCGTGTATCCATGTAACCGCTGTGAAACTGCCATGAGCCTATTGTTTGTTATTTTAGGCCTTTGATAGCCTGTCTGCGGCCCCTACTTGCAATACTCCTCCACTGACCACAATGCTGCCTGGAGTGCCTGCCTGTGTATCCATGTAACCGCTGTAAAACTGCCATGAGCCTATTGTTTGTTATTTTAGGCCTTTGATAGCCTGTCTGCGGTCCCTACTTTAAATACTCCTCCACTGACCACCAAGCTGCCTGCCCGTGTATCCATGTAACCGCTGTAAAACTGCCATGAGCCTATTGTTTGTTATTTTAGGCCTTTGATAGCCTGTCTGCGGTCCCTACTTTAAATACTCCTCCACTGACCACCAAGCTGCCTGCCCGTGTATCCATGTAACCGCTGTAAAACTGCCATGAGCCTATTGTTTGTTATTTTAGGCCTTTGATAGCCTGTCTGCGGTCCCTACTTTAAATACTCCTCCACTGACCACCAAGCTGCCTGCCCGTGTATCCATGTAACCGCTGTGAAACTGCCATGAGCCTATTGTTTGTTATGTTAGGCCTTTGATAGCCTGTCTGCGGTCCCTACTTTAAATACTCCTCCACTGACCAGACCACTGCTGCCCGTGTACCCCTGGAACCAATTATAAAGTGCCTACAGCCAGCCCATTTTCTTATGTTAGGCCTTTGAAGCCTGTCTGCGGTCCCTACTTTAAATACTCCTCCACTGACCACCAAGCTGCCTGCCCGTGTATCCATGTAACCGCTGTAAAACTGCCATGAGCCTATTGTTTGTTATTTTAGGCCTTTGATAGCCTGTCTGCGGCCCCAACTTGCAATACTCCTCCACTGACCACCAAGCTGCCTGCCCGTGTATCCATGTAACCGCTGTGAAACTGCCATGAGCCTATTGTTTGTTATGTTAGGCCTTTGATAGCCTGTCTGCGGTCCCTACTTTAAATACTCCTCCACTGACCAGACCACTGCTGCCCGTGTACCCCTGGAACCAATTATAAAGTGCCTACAGCCAGCCCATTTTCTTATGTTAGGCCTTTGAAGCCTGTCTGCGGTCCCTACTTTAAATACTCCTCCACTCACCACCACCAAGCTGCCTGCCCGTGTATCCATGTAACCGCTGTGAAACTGCCATGAGCCTATTGTTTGTTATTTTAGGCCTTTGATAGCCTGTCTGCGGCCCCTACTTGCAATACTCCTCCACTGACCACAATGCTGCCTGGAGTGCCTGCCTGTGTATCCATGTAACCGATGTAAAACTGCCATGACTGCCTACTGTTTGTTATTTTAGGCCTTTGATAGCCTGTCTGCAGCCCCTACTTGCAATACTCCTCCACTGACCACACCAATGCTGCCCGTGTACCCCTGGAACCTATTTAAAAGTTCATAGAGCCTAGTTATATATTTTATTTACTATTAATAAGGCCATGATGGACTACGCTGTACCACGCTACAAGCTAACCAGTCGACACTTCTTTTGCGAGAAAAGCCATCCCAACCCTCCACCAGCATGTAGAAGACCGCATTGTCCATGCACTCTGGCAATCTGTGAGTACAAAGGTGCACCTGACAACAGACGCATGGACCTGTAGGCATGGCCACGGAAGATTACGTGTCCATTACGGCGCAATGGGTTAATGTGGTGGATGCATGGTCCACAGGGGACAGCCTACTAAGTCTGTCTGCAGTCCCTAATTCAAATTGTCCTCCACTGTCTAAATCGGAACTTCCACCTTCTGGCTTTCGGCCTATAGTATCAGAAATTAAACTGCATTTGGCCTTCAACTTTGGTTAGGGCCTACTAACGGCTTCTGCCCCTCCCTGGTGTTGCCCTCAACTAAATAAAGCTGAGCTTCAACCTTCTGCTCCAAATTACCATTTTGAAAAATGCAATAGGCTTTTCAGGCCTACAAAAGGTGTCTGTCTGTGTGCCCCTCCCTGGTGTTGCCCTCAACTAAATAAAGCTGAGCTTCAACCTTCTGCTCCAAATTACCATTTTGAAAAATGCAATAGGCTTTTCAGGCCTACTAAAGGTGTCTGTCTGTGTGCCCCTCCCTGGTGTTGTCCTCAACTAAATAAAGCTGAGCTTCAACCTTCCGGCTCTCATTATGTGGTTTTAAAAAAAAAAATGGTGGTTAGGGCCTACTAACGGCTTCTGCCCCTCCCTGGTGTTGTCCTCAACTAAATAAAGCTGAGCTTCAACCTTCCGGCTCTCATTATGTGGTTTTAAAAAAAAAAATGGTGGTTAGGGCCTACTAACGGCTTCTGCCCCTCCCTGGTGTTGCCCTCAACTAAATAAAGCTGAGCTTCAACCTTCTGCTCCAAATTACCATTTTGAAAAATGCAATAGGCTTTTCAGGCCTACAAAAGGTGTCTGTCTGTGTGCCCCTCCCTGGTGTTGTCCTCAACTAAATAAAGCTGAGCTTCAACCTTCCGGCTCTCATTATGTGGTTTTAAAAAAAAAAATGGTGGTTAGGGCCTACTAACGGCTTCTGCCCCTCCCTGGTGTTGTCCTCAACTAAATAAAGCTGAGCTTCAACCTTCCGGCTCTCATTATGTGGTTTTAAAAAAAAAAATGGTGGTTAGGGCCTACTAACGGCTTCTGCCCCTCCCTGGTGTTGTCCTCAACTAAATAAAGCTGAGCTTCAACCTTCCGGCTCTCATTATGTGGTTTTAAAAAAAAAAATGGTGGTTAGGGCCTACTAACGGCTTCTGCCCCTCCCTGGTGTTGTCCTCAACTAAATAAAGCTGAGCTTCAACCTTCCGGCTCTCATTATGTGGTTTTAAAAAAAAAAAATGGTGGTTAGGGCCTACTAACGGCTTCTGCCCCTCCCTGGTGTTGCCCTCAACTAAATAAAGCTGAGCTTCAACCTTCTGCTCCAAATTACCATTTTGAAAAATGCAATAGGCTTTTCAGGCCTACAAAAGGTGTCTGTCTGTGTGCCCCTCCCTGGTGTTGTCCTCAACTAAATAAAGCTGAGCTTCAACCTTCCGGCTCTCATTATGTGGTTTTAAAAAAAAAAATGGTGGTTAGGGCCTACTAACGGCTTCTGCCCCTCCCTGGTGTTGTCCTCAACTAAATAAAGCTGAGCTTCAACCTTCCGGCTCTCATTATGTGGTTTTAAAAAAAAAAATGGTGGTTAGGGCCTACTAACGGCTTATGCCCCTCCCTGGTGTTGTCCTCAACTAAATAAAGCTGAGCTTCAACCTTCCGGCTCTCATTATGTGGTTTTAAAAAAAAAAATGGTGGTTAGGGCCTACTAACGGCTTCTGCCCCTCCCTGGTGTTGTCCTCAACTAAATAAAGCTGAGCTTCAACCTTCCGGCTCTCATTATGTGGTTTTAAAAAAAAAAATGGTGGTTAGGGCCTACTAACGGCTTCTGCCCCTCCCTGGTGTTGCCCTCAACTAAATAAAGCTGAGCTTCAACCTTCTGCTCCAAATTACCATTTTGAAAAATGCAATAGGCTTTTCCGGCCTACTAAAGGTGTCTGTCTGTGTGCCCCTGCCTGGTGTTGCCCTCAACTAAATAAAGCTGAGCTTCAACCTTCTGCTCCAAATTACCATTTTAAAAAATGCAATAGGCTTTTCCGGCCTACTAAAGGTGTCTGCCCCTCCCTGGTGTTGTCCTCAACTGAACAAAGCTGAGCTTCCACATTCTGGCTTTCGCCCTATACTATCAGATATTAAACTGCATTTGGCCTACTAGTGTGGTTAGGCCCTTGAAACAGTGTCTGCTGCTCTTGGGTTTGCTACTCCACTGAACAAAGCAATGCCGCCTGTTTAGTCCTGTTACCAATTTTGAACTGCATGTAGCCTACTTTATTCTTTGGCCCTATATCTGTTTCCTCCTCATCCTGCCCATTGCCCAGCCACTGCTAAATGAGTCTGCTGGTACATTGACCTAGACCACTACATTCCCCTTGTACTCTACACAGCCAGAATCTGTCCCTGCTGAAAGTAAGGTTCCCCTTCCCGCATGTTATACCACCTTACACAGGGACAAAGAGGAAGGTGCAGATGAAAGTGCAGGTTCCTTCATCAGGTGGGGGGGCATACTCGTTGGCGACGTCACTGGCACAGGGCCCCTCAGAGTACGCAAAAGTGTCGCTGCTGGTGGGAGGCGCCCCCGCCATGCAAACACACCGCCGTACTTTGAGGGGCCCTGTGCCAGTGGCAATGCGAACGAGTGGGCCCCCCCCCCCTGCTTGCTCAGGATCACAGCACTTGCAACTTTTAAATACTTACCTTTCCCTGCAACACCGCCGTGACGTAGTCCGCATTTCCTGGGCCCACGAAAAACTTGAGCCAGCCCTACTCCCCCCACAACTTTCCCCCAATTCCCTATGCCCAACTATTATTATACAGTTAATTAAGATTGGCAAGCTTCAGAAACAAGAATGGATGTTTTTGGCATTAAAATGGGCACTGTAGGTGTTTTCCTGGCCTCCACTCACTGCCGACTATGCTTCCCCATTGACTTGCATTGGGTTTCGTGTTTCGGTCGATCCCCGACTTTTAGCGATAATCGGCCGACTGCACTCGACTCGACTCTGGACAAAATCGGGTTTCCCAAAACCCTACTCGATTTTAAAAAAATGAAAGTCGCTCAACCCTAGTGTAGAGTGTAGGGTATAAGCTGTAGCGTTTAGCGTGTAGAGTGTAGCGTGTAGCGTGTAGCGTGTAGGGTGTAGGGTGTAGAGTGTAGCGTGTAGGGTGTAGAGTGTAGCGTGTAGAGTAGGGTGTAGGGTGTAGAGTGTAGGGTGTAGGGTGTAGAGTGTAACGTGTAGCGTGTAGGGTGTAGCGTGTAGGGTGTAGAGTGTAGGGTGTAGCGTGTAGGGTGTAGCGTGTAGCGTGTAGCGTTTAGCGTGTAGGGTGTAGGGTGTAGAGTGTAGGGTGTAGCGTGTAGGGTGTAGCGTGTATCGTGTAGCGTGTAGAGTGTAGCGTCTAGCGTGTAGCGTATAGTGTGTAGCGTATAGCGTGTAGATTGTAGCGTGTAGGGTGTAGGGTGTAGGGTGTAGCGTGTAGCGTGTAGGGTGTAGGGTGTAGGGTGTAGGGTGTACCGTGTAGGGTGTAGCATGTAGCGTGTAGCGTGTAGCGTGTAGAGTGTAGCATGTAGGGTGTAGCAAGTAGCGTGTATTGTGTAGGGTGTAGAGTGTAGCATGTAGCGTGTAGAGTGTAGGGTGTAGCGTGTAGGGTGTAGAGTGTAGCGTGTAGGGTGTAGAGTGTAGCGTGTAGCGTGTAGGGTGTCACTTTTTCCTCTGATGAAGACGCTTGAGTAGCGTCGATACGCGTGGGGTTCAGGGCTTCCTTTGTTTTTTTCCCGAGGGACAGGACTTGGGTAACTTATCTTTACAACTGCTATGGAATTACACCTATTTACTTCATGCATGGCCTGGCATTTTTCCAAGCCTTAGGACAATGGATCCTGATTCTTTGTATTTCCACAAGGCGTCTGTATGCATACATTTATCCAAATAACTAGGATTTTGTAGTACTGCAGCATATCTATTTCCCTGATTACCTTTCTATAGGGGTCTGCTTTCATTTGCTTACCAACTGTGCGCACGCATGCTGTGTTGAACAAAATAGGATCCATGATGTATTTCTTCCAGATACTAGGCTGGAGTATATGTTTCCTGTCATAGTACTCAGGGGGTCACAGTTGGCAGTAAACAATAGGCTTCTTATATGTAGATTTGACTAAGATTGGTGTACCCGCATACCTAGCAATTTTTTCTCTCTGGTTATTTCTCCTGTCTCACATATGATGTAAAGTATTAGCTTCCTTCATTCCCTCGGGTAAAATTACTTATGGCCTATTCAGCCATACTAGTGTTTTAAATGTTTTTAAATGTATGTTTTGCCTGGTTCTGTTTGTGGATTACTATTTTTGTACAATAAAATTGACTATTTAAAGTGGATCCCATTGGTTTGCATATCCTTTTCTTTTTGTGTTTAGTGTGTAGCGTGTAGCTTAACCCTACACGCTACACGCTACACTCTACACCCTACACGCTACATCCTACACTCTACAAAGTACACTCTACACGCTACACGCTACACTCTACACCCTACACCCTACACGCTACACGCTACACTCTACACCCTACACGCTACACGCTACACTCTACACTCTACACGCTACACGCTACACCCTACACCCTACACGCTACACGCTACACTCTACAACCTACACGCTACACGCTACACTCTACACGCTACACGCTACACTCTACACCCTACACTCTACACGCTACACGCTACACGCTACACTCTACACCCTACACTCTACACGCTACACGCTACACTGTACACCCTACATGCAACACGCTACACTCTACACCCTACACGCTACACTCTACACGCTACACGCTACATGCTACACTCTACACTCTACACCATACACCCTACACGCTACACACTATACTCTACACCCTACACGCTACACTCTACACGCTACACGCTACACTCTACACTCTACACGCTACACTCTACACCCTACACACAACACGCTACACTCTACACCCTACACGCTACACTCTGCACTCTACACCCTGCTCCCTACACGCTACACGCTACACCCTACACGCTACACGCTACACCCTACACACTACACGTTACACTCTACACCCTACACTCTACACCCTACACTCTACACCCTACACTCTACACGCTACACTCTACACCCTACACTCTGCACTCTACACCCTACACCCTACACGCTACACGCTACACTCTACACCCTACACGCTACACGCTACACCCTACACCCTACACGCTACAATCTACACGCTACACGCTACACCCTATACGCTAGACGCTACACTCTACAGGCTACACGATACACGCTACACCCTACACTCTACACCCTACACCCTACACGCTACACGCTACACGCTACACCCTACACGCTACACCCTACACTCTACACCCTACACCCTACACGCTACACGCTACACCCTACACGCTACACGTTACACTCTACACCCTACACCCTAAACTCTACACCCTACACCCTACTCTCTACACGCTATATTCTACACCCTACACGCTACACTCTACACCCTACACGCTACACGCTACACTCTACACCCTAGACGCTACACTCTATACCCTACACTCTACACGCTACACCCTACACCCTACACTCTACATGCTACACCCTACACGCTACATGCTACACTCTACACCCTACACGCTACACCCCACACTCCACACCCTACACCCTACATGCTACACGCTACACCCTACACGCTACACATTACACTCTACACCCTACACTCTACATCCTACACCCTACACTCTACACCCTACACGCTACACTCTACACTCTACACCCTACACCCTACATGCTACACGCTACACGCTACATTCTACACCGTACACGCTACACGCTACACCCTACAAGCTAAACGCTACAAACTACACGCTACATATTACACTCTACACCCTAGCGTGTAGCATGTATGGTGTAGAGTGTAGCGTGTAGCATGTAGCATGTAGGGTGTAGGGTGTAGAGTGTAGCATGTAGCGTGTAGGGTGTAGGGTGTAGAGTGTAGGGTGTAGCATGTAGCGTGTAGCGTGTAGGGTGTAGAGTGTAGCATGTAGGGTGTAGAGTGTAGCATGTAGCGTGTAGCGTGTAGGGTGTAGGGTGTAGAGTGTAGAGTGTAGCATGTAGCGTGTAGAGTGTAAAGTGTAGCGTGTAGGGTGTAGCGTGCAGTGTGTAGCGTGTAGCGCGTAGCGTGTAGAGTGTAAGGTATAGAGTGTAGCGTGTAGAGAGTAGGGAGCAGAGTGTAGAGTGTAGCGTGTAGGGTGTAGGGTGTACAGTGTAGGGTGTAGGGTGTAGCATGTAGCGTGTAGAGTGTAGGGAGTAGGGTGTAGGGTGTAGCGTGTAGGGTGTGGAGTGTAGCGTGTAGCGTGTAGCGTGTTGGGTGTAGCGTGTAGCGTGTAGGGTGTAGCGTGTATCATGTACCGTGTAGCATGTAGAGTAGGGTGTAGGGTGTAGAGTGTAGCGTGTAGCGTGTAGTGTGTAGTGTGTAGCGTGTAGCGCGTAGCGTGTAGAGTGTAGGGTATAGAGTGTAGCGTGTAGAGAGTAGGGAGTAGCGTGTAGAGTGTAGCGTGTAGGGTGTAGAGTGTAGCATGTAGCGTGTAGAGTGTAGGGTGTAGCGTGTAGGGTGTAGAGTGTAGCGTGTAGGGTGTAGAGTGTAGCGTGTAGCGTGTAGCGTGTAGGGTGTAGTGTGTAGAGTGTAGCGTGTAGCGTGTAGCGTGTACGGTGTCACTTTTTCCCATGATGAAGACGCTTGAGTAGCGTCGATACGCGTGGGGTTCAGGGCTTCCTTTGTTTTTATCCCGAGGGACAGGACTTGGGTAACTTATCTTTACAACTACTATGGAATTACACCTATTTACTTCATGCATGGCCTGGCATTTTTCCAAGCCTTAGGACAATGGATCCTGATTCTTTGTATTTCCACAAGGCGTCTGTATGCATACATTTATCCAAATAACTAGGATTTTGTAGTACTGCAAGCATATCTATTTCCCTGATTACCTTTCTATAGGGGTCTGCTTTCATTTGCTTACCAACTGTGCGCACGCATGCTGTGTTGAACAAAATAGGATCCATGATGTATTTCTTCCAGATACTAGGCTGGAGTATATGTTTCCTGTCATAGTACTCAGGGGGTCACAGTTGGCAGTAAACAATAGGCTTCTTATATGTAGATTTGACTAAGATTGGTGTACCCGCATACCTAGCAATTTTTTCTCTCTGGTTATTTCTCCTGTCTCACATATGCTGTAAAGTATTAGCTTCCTTCATTCCCTCGGGTAAAATTACTTATGGCCTATTCAGCCATACTAGTGTTTTAAATGTTTTTAAATGTATGTTTTGCCTGGTTCTGTTTGTGGATTACTATTTTTGTACAATAAAATTGACTATTTAACGTGGATCCCATTGGTTTGCATATCCTTTTCTTTTTGTGTTTAGTGTGTAGCGTGTAACTTAACCCTACACGCTACACGCTACACGCTACACTCTACACGCTACACGCTACACACTACACTCTACACCCTACACGCTACACCCTACACTCTACACCCTACACCCTACACGCTACACGCTACACTCTACACCCTACACCCTACACGCTACACGCTACACTCTACACCCTACACTCTACACGCTACACGCTACACGCTACACCCTACACTCTACACGCTACACGCTACATGCTACACTCTACACTCTACACCCTACACCCTACACGCTACACGCTACACTCTACACTCTACACGCTACACGCTACACTCTACACCCTACACGCAACACGCTACACTCTACACCCTACACGCTACACTCTGCACGCTACACGCTACACCCTACACGCTATACTCTGCACGCTACACGCTACACTCTACACCATACACGCTACACCCTACACTCTACACCCTACACCCTACACGCTATACCCGACACCCTACACCCTACATGCTTCACCCTACACGCTACACTCTACACTCTACACCCTACACCCTACACGCTACATGCTACACCCTACACGCTACAATCTACACCCTACACCCTACACGCTACACGCTACACCCTACACGCTACACGTTACACTCTACACCCTACACCCTACACCCCACTCTACATGCTATACTCTACACCCTACACGCTACACTCTACACCCTACACGCTACACGCTACACCCTACACGCTAAACGCTACAGCTTATACCCTACACTCTACACCGTACACCCTACACGCTACACTCTACACCCTACATGCTACACCCTACACCCTACACCCTACATGCTACACCCTACACTCTACAACCTACACCCTACACACTACACGCTACACCCTACACCCTACACGCTACACTCTACACGCTACACGCTACACTCTACACCCTACACGCAACACCCTACACCCTACACCCTACAAACTACACGCTACACCCTACACCCTACACCCGACATGCTACACCCTACACGCTACACTCTACACGCTACACTCTACACCCTACACGCTACACTCTACACCCTACACTCTACACGCTACATGCTACACTCTACATTCTACACAATACACTCTACACGCTACACTCTACACCCTACACGCTACACTCTACACTCTACACCCTAGTCTCTACACGCTACACTCTATACCCTACACTCTACACGCTACACCCTACACCCTACACTCTACATGCTACACCCTACACCTTACACCCTACACTCTACATGCTACACGCTACACGATACATGCTACACGCTACACCCTACACGCTACACTCTACACACTACACGCTACACCCTGCAGCCTACACCCTACACGCTACACGCTACACTCTACACCCTACACGCTACACCCTACACCCTACACGCTACACGCTACACTACACCCTACACGCTACACCCTACACTCTACACCCTACACGCTACACCCTACACTCTACACGCTACACGCTACACGCTACACTCTACACGCTACACGCTACACTCTACACTCTACACCCTACACCCTACACGCTACACGCTATACTCTACACCCTACACGCTACACTCTACACGCTACACGCTACACTCTACACGCTACACGCTACACTCTACACCCTACACGCAACACGCTACACTCTACACCCTACACGCTACACTCTGCATTCTACACGCTACACCCTACACGCTGCACGCTACACTCTGCACGCTACACGCTACACTATACACTCTACACCCTACACCCTACACGCTACACGCTATACTCTACACCCTACACGCTACACTCTACACGCTACACGCTACACTCTACACGCTACACGTTACACTCTACACCCTACACGCTACACTCTACACCCTACACGCTACACTCTGCATTCTACACGCTACACCCTACACCATACACGCTACACCCTACACTTTACACCCTACACTCTACACGCTACACTCTGCACCCTACACTCTACACTCTACACCCTACACCCTACACGCTACACTCTACACCCTGCACCCTACACGCTACACGCTACACCCTACACCCTACACGCTACAATCTACACCCTACACCCTACACGCTACACGCTACACCCTACACTCTACACCCTACACCCTACACGCTACACACTATACTCTACACCCTACACGCTACACCCTACACGCAACACGCTACACTCTACACCCTACACGCTACACTCTGCACGCTACACGCTACACCCTACACCCTACACGCTACACTCTACACGCTACACTCTACACCATACACGCTACACCCTACACTCTACACCCTACACCCTACACGCTATACCCGACACCCTACACCCTGCATGCTTCACACTACACGCTACACTCTACACTATACACCCTACACCCTACACGCTACATGGTACACCCTACACGCTACACTCTACACGCTACGCACTACACGCTACACGCTACACGCTACACGCTACACGCTACACGCTACACCCTACACGCTACACCCTACACTCTACACCCTACAACCAACACGCTACACGCTACACGCTACACCCTACACGCTACACCCTACACTCTACACCCTACACCCTACACGCTACACGCTACACGCTACACCCTACACGCTACACCCTACACTCTACACCCTACACGCTACACCCTACACGCTACACGTTACACTCTACACCCTACACTCTACACTCTACACCCTACACCCTACTCTCTACACTCTACACCCTACACGCTACACTCTACACCCTACACCCTACACGCTACACGCTACACTCTACACGCTAAACGCTACAGCTTATACCCTACACTCTACACCGTACACCCTACATGCTACACTCTACACCCTACACGCTACACCCTACACCCTACACCCTACATGCTACACCCTACACTCTACACCCTACACCCTACACGCTACACCCTACGCCCTGCACGCCACACACTACACTCTACACGCTACACCCTACACCCTACACTGTACACCCTACACCCTACACGCTACACGCTACACTCTACACGCTACACCCTACACTCTACACCCTACACCCTACACGCTATACGCTACACTCTACACCTGCACGCTACACGCTACACCCTACACGCTACACTCTACACCCTACACGCTACACCCTACACTCTACACCCTACACCCTACACACTACACGCTACTCGCTACACTCTACACCCTACACGCTACACTCTACACTCTACTCCCTACTCTCTACACGCTACACTCTATACCCTACACTCTACACGCTACGCGCTACACGCTACACACTACACACTACACGCTACACTTTACACTCTACACGCTACACACTACACGCTACACGCTACACTCTACACCCTACACCCTACTCTACATGCTACACGCT
Organism: Ranitomeya variabilis; assembly: GCF_051348905.1. Classification (NCBI taxonomy): domain Eukaryota; kingdom Metazoa; phylum Chordata; class Amphibia; order Anura; family Dendrobatidae; genus Ranitomeya; species Ranitomeya variabilis. The sequence goes on along the minus strand of NW_027508182.1, from coordinate 89,693 downwards.
ACACGGTACATGATACACGCTACACCCTACTCGCTACACGCTACACCCTACACGCTACACGCTACACTCCACACCCTACACGCTACACCCTACACCCTTCTCCCTACACTCTACACGCTACACGCTACACCCTACACCCTACACTGTACACCCTACACCCTACACGCTACACTCTACACTCTGCTCCCTACCCTCGACACGCTACACTCTATACCCTACACTCTATACGCTACGCGCTACACGCTACACACTACACGCTACACCCTACACGCTACACTTTACACTCTACACGCTACACTCCACACCCTACACCCTACACCCTACTCTACATGCTACACGCTACACGCTACATGCTACACCCTACACGCTTCACCCTACACCCTACACGCTACACGCTACACGCTACACTCTACACCCTACACTCTACACCCTACACGCTACACGCTACACTCTACACGCTAAACGCTACAGCTTATACCCTACACTCTACACCGTACACCCTACACGCTACACTCTACACCCTACACGCTACACCCTACACCCTACATGCTACACCCTACACTCTACACCCTACACCCTACACGCTACACTCTACACCCTACACCCTACTCTACATGCTACACGCTACACGGTACATGATACACGCTACACCCTACACGCTACACGCTACACCCTACACGCTACACGCTACACGCTACACTCTACACCCTACACGCTACACCCTACACCCTACTCCCTACACTCTACATGCTACACGCTACACCCTACACCCTACACTGTACACCCTACACTCTGCACGCTACACTCTACACTCTGCTCCCTACTCTCTACACGCTACACTCTATACCCTACACTCTACACGCTACGCGCTACACGCTACACACTACACGCTACACCCTACACGCTACACTTTAAACTCTACACGCTACACTCCACACTCTACACACTACACTCTACACCCTACACCCTACACCCTACTCTACATGCTACACGCTACACGCTACATGCTACACCCTACACGCTTCACCCTACACCCTACACGCTACACGCTACACGCTACACTCTACACCCTACACTCTACACCCTACACGCTACACGCTACACGCTACACTCTACACGCTAAACGCTACAGCTTATACCCTACACTCTACACCGTACACCCTACACGCTACACTCTACACCCTGCACGCTACACCCTACACCCTACACCCTACATGCTACACCCTACACTCTACACCCTACACCCTACATGCTACACTCTACACCCTACACCCTACTCTACATGCTACACGCTACACGGTACATGATACACGCTACACCCTACACGCTACACGCTACACCCTACACGCTACACGCTACACGCTACAATCTACACCCTACACGCTACACCCTACACCCTACTCCCTACACTCTACACGCTACACGCTACACCCTACACCCTACACTGTACACCCTACACCCTGCACGCTACACTCTACACTCTGCTCCCTACTCTCTACACGCTACACGCTACACGCTACACTCTACACCCTACACGCTACACTCTACACCCTACACACTACACTCTATACGCTACACGGTACACGCTACACGCTACGCCCTACACCCTACACGCTACATGTTACACTCTACACCATACACGCTACACTCTACACCCTACACGCTACACCCTACACCCTACACGCTACACACTACACGCTACACTCTACACCCTACACGCTGCACTCTATACGCTACACGGTACACGCTACACGCTACACCCTACACCCTACATGCTACACGCTACACCCTACACTGTACACCCTACACCCTACACGCTACACTCTACACGCTACATGCTACACCCTACACTCTACACCCTACACGCTATACGCTACCTTCTACACACTGCACGCTACACGCTACACGCTACACCCTACACGCTACACTCTACACCCTACACGCTACACTCTACATGCTACACGCTACACGCTACATGCTACACGCTACACCCTACACGCTACACTCTACACCCTACACCCTACCCCCTACACGCTACACTCTTCACCCTACACGCTACACCCTACACTCTACACCCTACACGCTACTCGCTACACTCTACACCCTACCCGCTACACTCTACACGCTACACGCTACACTCTACACTCTACACGCTACACGCTACACTCTACACCCTACACGCAACACGCTACACTATACACCCTACACGCTACACTCTGCATGCTACACGCTACACCCTACACCCTACACGCTACACTCTACACGCTACACGCTACACTCTACACCATACACGCTACACCCTACACTCTACACCCTACACCCTACACGCTATACCCGACACCCTACACCCTACATGCTTCACCCTACACGCTACACTCTACACTCTACACCCTACACGCTACATGCTACACTCTACACGCTACACTCTACACCCTACACGCTACACTCTACATCCTACACCCTACACGCTATACGCTACACTCTACATCCTACACCCTACACTCTACACCCTACACGCTACACTCTACACCCTACACCCTACACACGCTACACGCTACACCCTACACTCTACACGCTACATGCTACACTCTACACCCTACACGATACATGCTACACCCTACACGCTACAGCCTACACGCTACACGCTACACTCTACACCCTACAAGCTACACGCTACACGCTACACCCTACACTCTACACCCTACACCGTACACGCTACACGCTACACTCTACACGCTACACCCTTCACTCTACACCCTACACCCTACATGCTACACTCTACACCCTACACGGTACACCCTACAATCTACATGCTACATGCTACACTCTACACCCTACACCCTACACGCTACATGCTACACTCTACACCCTACACGCTACACTCTACACCCTACACGCTACATGCTACACTCTACACCATACACCCTACACGCTACATGCTACACGCTACACTCTACACCCTACACGCTACACGCTAGGGTGTAGAGTGTAATATGTAGCGTGTAGTTTGTAGCGTTTAGCTTGTAGGGTGTAGCGTGTAGCGTGTAGGGTGTAGAGTGTAGCGTGTAGCGTGTAGCATGTAGGGTGTAGGGTGTAGAGTGTAGAGTGTAGCGTGTAGGGTGTAGAGTGTAGGGTGTAGGATGTAGAGTGTAGGGTTTAGAGTGTAATTTGTAGCGTGTAGGGTGTAGCGTGTAGCATGTAGGGTGTAGGGTGTGGAGTGTAGGGTGTAGCGTGTAGGGTGTAGAGTGTAGCGTGTAGCGTGTAGGGTGTAGAGTGTAGGGTGTAGCGTGTAGGGTGTAGAGTGTAGCGTGTAGGGTGTAGCGTGTAGCGTGCAGGGTGTAGAGTGTAGCGTATAGCGTGTAGGGTGTAGAGTGTAGGGTGTAGCGTGTAGGGTGTAGAGTGTAGGGTGTAGCGTGTAGGGTGTAGAGTGTAGCGTGTAGCGTGTAGGGTGTAGGGTGTAGGGTGTAGCGTGTAGGGTGTAGAGTGTAGCGTGTAGCGTGTAGGGTGTAGGGTGTAGGGTGTAGCATGTAGTGTGTAGCGTGTAGCGTGTAGGGTGTAGCGTGTAGCATGTAGCGTGTAGCGTGTAGCATGTAGAGTGTAGGGTGTAGGGTGTAGCATGTAGAGTGTAGGGTGTAGGGTGTAGCGTGTAGAGTGTAGGGTATAGAGTGTAGCGTCTAGGGTGTAGAGTGTAGCGTGTAGCGTGTAGGGTGTAGAGTGTAGCGTGTAGGGTGTAGAATATAGCGTGTAGAGAGTAGGGTGTAGCATGTAGCGTGTAGGGTGTAGGGTGTAGAGTGTAGGGTGTAGCGTGTAGGGTGTAGCGTGTAGCGTGTAGGGTGTAGGGTGTAGAGTGTAGGGTGTAGCGTGTAGGGTGTAGCGTGTATCGTGTAGCGTGTAGAGTGTAGCGTCTAGCGTATAGGGTGTAGCGTGTAGCGTGTAGATTGTAGCGTGTAGGGTGTAGGGTGTAGGGTGTAGCGTGTAGCGTGTAGGGTGTAGAGTGTAGCGTGTAGTGTGTAGGGTGTAGGGTGTAGAGTGCAGAGTGTAGGGTGTAGAGTGTAGCGTGTAGAGTGTAGGGTGTAGAGTGTAGGGTGTAGAGTGTAACGTGTAGTGTGTAGGGTGTAGCGTTTAGCGTGTAGGGTGTAGCGTGTAGCGTGTAGGGAGCAGGGTGTAGAGTGTAGCGTGTAGGGTGTAGAGTGTAACGTGTAGCGTGTAGGGTGTAGTGTGTAGGGTGTAGAGTGTAACGTGTAGCATGTAGGGTGTAGCGTGTAGCGTATAGGGTGTAGGGTGTAGAGTGTAGCGTGTTGCATGTAGGGTGTAGAGTGTAGCGTGTAGAGTGTAGCGTGTAGCGTGTATGGTGTAGCGTGTAGCGTGTAGTGTGTAGCGTGTAGGGTGTAGGGTGTAGAGTGTAGCGTGTAGGGTGTAGGGTGTAGAGTGCAGAGTGTAGGGTGTAGAGTGTAGCGTGTAGAGTGTAGAGTGTAGAGTGTAGGGTGTAGAGTGTAACGTGTAGTGTGTAGGGTGTAGCGTGTAGCGTGTAGGGTGTAGCGTGTAGCGTGTAGGGAGCAGGGTGTAGAGTGTAGCGTGTAGGGTGTAGAGTGTAACGTGTAGCGTGTAGGGTGTAGTGTGTAGGGTGTAGAGTGTAACGTGTAGCATGTAGGGTGTAGCGTGTAGCGTATAGGGTGTAGGGTGTAGAGTGTAGCGTGTTGCATGTAGGGTGTAGAGTGTAGCGTGTAGAGTGTAGCGTGTAGCGTGTAGCGTGTAGAGTGTAGCGTGTAGGGTGTAGAGTATAGTGTGTAGCGTGTAGGGTGTATGGTGTAGAGTGTAGAGTGTAGCATGTAGCGTGTAGCGTGTAGAGTGTAGCGTGTAGGGTGTAGAGTGTAGCGTGTTGCATGTAGGGTGTACAGTGTAGCGTGTAGCGTGTAGAGTGTAGGGTGTAGAGTGTAGCGTGTAGCGTGTAGAGTGTAGGGTGTAGAGTGTAGCGTGTTGCGTGTGGAGTGTAGCGTGTAGCGTGTAGGTTGTAGAGTGTAGCGTGTAGCGTGTAGGGTGTAGGGTGTAGCGTGTAGCGTGTAGAGTGTAGAGTGTAGCGTGTAGGGTGTATGGTGTAGAGTGTAGATTGTAGCGTGTAGGGTGCAGGGTGTAGCGTGTAGTGTACGGTGTAGAGTGTAGGGTGTAGCGTGTAGGGTGTAGAGTGTAGCGTGTAGCGTGTAGCGTGTAGGGTGTAGGGTGTAGATTGTAGCGTGTAGGGTGCAGGGTGTAGAGTGTAGCGTGTAGGGTGTAGAGTGTAACGTGTAGCGTGTAGGGTGTAGCGTGTAGCGTGTAGGGTGTAGGGTGTAGAGTGTAACGTGTAGCGTGTAGGGTGTAGCGTGTAGCGTGTAGGGTGTAGCGTGTAGCGTGTAGTGTGTAGCGTGTAGAGTGTAGGGTGTAGAGTGTAGCGTGTAGGGTGTAGCATGTAGCGTGTAGGGTGTAGAGTGTAGAGTGTAGCGTTTAGGGTGAAGCATGTAGGGTGTAGGGTGTCGGGTATAGCGTGTAGGGTGTAGGGTGTAGAGTGTAGGGTGTAGCGTGTATGGTGTAGAGTGTAGCGTGTAGCGTGCAGAGTATAGCGTGTACGGTGTAGCGTGTAGCGTGCAGAGTGTAGCGTGTAGGGTATAGAGTGTAGCGTGTTGCGTGTAGGGTGTAGAGTGTAGAGTGTAGCGTGTAGCGTGTAGAGTGTAGAGTGTAGCGTGTAGCGTGTAGAGTGTAGGGTGTAGAGTATAGCGTGTAGCGTGTAGGGTGTAGGGTGTAGAGTGTAGAGTGTAGCATGTAGCGTGTAGCGTGTAGAGTGTAGCGTGTAGCGTGTAGAGTGTAGGGTGTAGCGTGTAGCGTGTAGCGTGTAGAGTGTAGGGTGTAGAGTGTAGCGTGTAGCGTGTAGAGTGTAGAGTGTAGCGTGTAGGGTGTAGAGTGTAGCGTGTAGCGTTTAGGGTGTAGGGTGTAGAGTGTAGCGTGTAGCGTGTAGAGTGTACGGTGTAGAGTGTAGGGTGTAGCGTGTAGGGTGTAGAGTGTAGCGTGTAGCGTGTAGCGTGTAGGGTTAAGCTACACACTACACACTAAACACAAAAAGAAAAGGATATGCAAACCAATGGGATCCACGTTAAATAGTCAATTTTATTGTACAAAAATAGTAATCCACAAACAGAACCAGGCAAAACATACATTTAAAAACATTTAAAACACTAGTATGGCTGAATAGGCCATAAGTAATTTTACCCGAGGGAATGAAGGAAGCTAATACTTTACAGCATATGTGAGACAGGAGAAATAACCAGAGAGAAAAAATTGCTAGGTATGCGGGTACACCAATCTTAGTCAAATCTACATATAAGAAGCCTATTGTTTACTGCCAACTGTGACCCCCTGAGTACTATGACAGGAAACATATACTCCAGCCTAGTATCTGGAAGAAATACATCATGGATCCTATTTTGTTCAACACAGCATGCGTGCGCACAGTTGGTAAGCAAATGAAAGCAGACCCCTATAGAAAGGTAATCAGGGAAATAGATATGCTTGCAGTACTACAAAATCCTAGTTATTTGGATAAATGTATGCATACAGACGCCTTGTGGAAATACAAAGAATCAGGATCCATTGTCCTAAGGCTTGGAAAAATGCCAGGCCATGCATGAAGTAAATAGGTGTAATTCCATAGCAGTTGTAAAGATAAGTTACCCAAGTCCTGTCCCTCGGGAAAAAAACAAAGGAAGCCCTGAACCCCACGCGTATCGACGCTACTCAAGCGTCTTCATCAGAGGAAAAATTGACACCCTACACGCTACACGCTACACGCTACACCCTACACCCTACACAATACACGCTACTTGCTACACCCTACATGCTACACTCTACACGCTACACGCTACACCCTACACGGTACACGCTACTTGCTACACCCTACATGCTACACTCTACACGCTACACGCTACACGCTACACCCTACACCCTACACCCTACACGCTACACGCTACACCCTACACCCTACACCCTACACGCTACAATCTACACGCTACACGCTACACACTATACGCTACACGCTAGACGCTACACTCTACACGCTACACGATACACGCTACACGCTACACGCTACACCCTACACGGTACACGCTACTTGCTACACCCTACATGCTACACTCTACACGCTACACGCTACACGCTACACCCTACACCCTACACCCTACACGCTACACGCTACACCCTACACCCTACACCCTACACGCTACAATCTACACGCTACACGCTACACACTATACGCTACACGCTAGACGCTACACTCTACACGCTACACGATACACGCTACACCCTACACGCTACATCCTACACTCTACACCCTACACCCTACACGCTACACGCTACACGCTACACCCTACACGCTACACCCTACACTCTACACCCTACACCCTACACGCTACACGCTACACAATACACCCTACACGCTGCACCCTACACTCTACACCCTACACGCTACACCCTACACGCTACATGCTACACTCTACACGCTAAACGCTACAGCTTATACCCTACACTCTACACCGTACACCCTACATGCTACACTCTACACCCTACACGCTACACCCTACACCCTACACCCTACATGCTACACCCTACACTCTATACCCTACACGCTACACCCTAAACTCTACACGCTACACCCTACACCCTACACTGTACACCCTACACCCTACACGCTACACGCTACACTCTACACGCTACACCCTACACTCTACACCCTACACCCTACACGCTATACGCTACACTCTACACCCTGCACGCTACACGCTACACCCTACACGCTACACTCTACACCCTACACGCTACACCCTACACTCTACACCCTACACCCTACACACTACACGCTACTCGCTACACTCTACACCCTACACGCTACACTCTACACTCTACTCCCTACTCTCTACACGCTACACTCTATACCCTACACTCTACACGCTACGCGCTACACGCTACACACTACACACTACACGCTACACTTTACACTCTACACGCTACACACTACACGCTACACGCTACACTCTACACCCTACACCCTACTCTACATGCTACACGCTACACGGTACATGATACACGCTACACCCTACACGCTACACGCTACACCCTACACGCTACACGCTACACTCCACACCCTACACGCTACACCCTACACCCTACTCCCTACACTCTACACGCTACACGCTACACCCTACACCCTACACTGTACACCCTACACCCTACATGCTACACTCTACACTCTGCTCCCTACTCTCTACACGCTACACTCTATACCCTACACTCTACACGCTACGCGCTACACGCTACACACTACACGCTACACCCTACACGCTACACTTTACACTCTACACGCTACACTCCACACTCTACACACTACACTCTACACCCTACACCCTACACCCTACTCTACATGCTACACGCTACACGCTACATGCTACACCCTACACGCTTCACCCTACACCCTACACGCTACACGCTACACGCTACACTCTACACCCTACACTCTACACCCTACACGCTACACGCTACACGCTACACTCTACACGCTAAACGCTACAGCTTATACCCTACACTCTACACCGTACACCCTACACGCTACACTCTACACCCTGCACGCTACACCCTACACCCTACACCCTACATGCTACACCCTACACTCTACACCCTACACCCTACATGCTACACTCTACACCCTACACCCTACTCTACATGCTACACGCTACACGGTACATGATACACGCTACACCCTACACGCTACACGCTACACCCTACACGCTACACGCTACACGCTACAATCTACACCCTACACGCTACACCCTACACCCTACTCCCTACACTCTACACGCTACACGCTACACCCTACACCCTACACTGTACACCCTACACCCTGCACGCTACACTCTACACTCTGCTCCCTACTCTCTACACGCTACACTCTATACCCTACACTCTACACGCTACGCGCTACACGCTACACACTACACGCTACACCCTACACGCTACACTTTACACTCTACACGCTACACTCTACACTCTACACACTACACTCTACACCCTACACCCTACCCCTACTCTACATGCTACACGCTACACGCTACATGCTACACCCTACACGCTACACCCTACACCCTACACGCTACACGCTACATGCTACACGCTACACTCTACACCCTACACTCTACACCCTACACGCTACACGCTACACGCTACACTCTACACGCTAAACGCTACAGCTTATACCCTACACTCTACACCGTACACCCTACACGCTACACTCTACACCCTACACGCTACACCCTACACCCTACACCCTACATGCTACACCCTACACTCTACACCCTACACCCTACACGCTACACCCTACGCCCTGCACGCCACACACTACACTCTACACGCTACACCCTACACACTACACTCTACACGCTACACACTACACGCTACACGCTACACTCTACACCCTACACGCTACACTCTAACACCCTACACACTACACTCTATACGCTACACGGTACACGCTACACGCTACGCCCTACACCCTACAAGCTACATGTTACACTCTACACCCTACACGCTACACTCTACACCCTACACGCTACACCCTACACCCTACACGCTACACACTACACGCTACACTCTACACCCTACACGCTGCACTCTATACGCTACACGGTACACGCTACACGCTACACCCTACACCCTACATGCTACACGCTACACCCTACACTGTACACCCTACACCCTACACGCTACACTCTACACGCTACATGCTACACCCTACACTCTACACCCTACACGCTATACGCTACACTCTACACACTGCACGCTACACGCTACACGCTACACCCTACACGCTACACTCTACACGCTACACTCTACATGCTACACGCTACACGCTACATGCTACACGCTACACCCTACACGCTACAGTCTACACCCTACACCCTACCCCCTACACGCTACACTTCACCCTACACGCTACACCCTACACTCTACACCCTACACTCTACACGCTACACGCTACACTCTACACTCTACACGCTACACGCTACACTCTACACCCTACACGCAACACGCTACACTCTACACCCTACACGCTACACTCTGCATGCTACACGCTACACCCTACACCCTACACGCTACACTCTACACGCTACACGCTACACTCTACACCATACACGCTACACCCTACACTCTACACCCTACACCCTACACGCTATACCCGACACCCTACACCCTACATGCTTCACCCTACACGCTACACTCTACACTCTACACCCTACACGCTACATGCTACACTCTACACGCTACACTCTACACCCTACACGCTACACTCTACATCCTACACCCTACACGCTATACGCTACACTCTACACCCTACACCCTACACTCTACACCCTACACGCTACACGCTACACTCTACACCCTACACCCTACACACGCTACACGCTACACCCTACACTCTACACGCTACATGCTACACTCTACACCCTACACGATACATGCTACACCCTACACGCTACAGCCTACACGCTACACGCTACACTCTACACCCTACAAGCTACACGCTACACGCTACACCCTACACTCTACACCCTACACCGTATACGCTACACGCTACACTCTACACGCTACACCCTTCACTCTACACCCTACACCCTACATGCTACACTCTACACCCTACACGGTACACCCTACAATCTACATGCTACATGCTACACTCTACACCCTACACCCTACACTCTACACCCTACACGCTACACGCTACACTCTACACCCTACACCCTACACACGCTACACGCTACACCCTACACTCTACACGCTACATGCTACACTCTACACCCTACACGATACATGCTACACCCTACACGCTACAGCCTACACGCTACACGCTACACTCTACACCCTACAAGCTACACGCTACACGCTACACCCTACACTCTACACCCTACACCGTATACGCTACACGCTACACTCTACACGCTACACCCTTCACTCTACACCCTACACCCTACGTGCTACACTCTACACCCTACACGGTACACCCTACAATCTACATGCTACATGCTACACTCTACACCCTACACCCTACACGCTACATGCTACACTCTACACCCTACACGCTACACTCTACACCCTACACGCTACATGCTAGGGTGTAGAGTGTAATATGTAGCGTGTAGTTTGTAGCGTTTAGCTTGTAGGGTGTAGCGTGTAGCGTGTAGGGTGTAGAGTGTAGCGTGTAGCGTGTAGCATGTAGGGTGTAGGGTGTAGAGTGTAGAGTGTAGCGTGTAGGGTGTAGAGTGTAGGGTGTAGGATGTAGAGTGTAGGGTTTAGAGTGTAATTTGTAGCGTGTAGGGTGTAGCGTGTAGCATGTAGGGTGTAGGGTGTGGAGTGTAGGGTGTAGAGTGTAACGTGTAGTGTGTAGGGTGTAGCGTGTAGCGTGTAGGGTGTAGCGTGTAGCGTGTAGGGAGCAGGGTGTAGAGTGTAGCGTGTAGGGTGTAGAGTGTAACGTGTAGCGTGTAGGGTGTAGTGTGTAGGGTGTAGGGTGTAGAGTGTAACGTGTAGCGTGTAGGGTGTAGCGTGTAGCGTGTAGGGTGTAGAGTGTAGCGTGTTGCATGTAGGGTGTAGAGTGTAGCGTGTAGAGTGTAGCGTGTAGCGTGTAGCGTGTAGAGTGTAGCGTGTAGGGTGTAGAGTATAGTGTGTAGCGTGTAGGGTGTATGGTGTAGAGTGTAGAGCGTAGCATGTAGCGTGTAGCGTGTAGAGTGTAGCGTGTAGGGTGTAGAGTGTAGCGTGTTGCATGTAGGGTGTACAGTGTAGCGTGTAGCGTGTAGAGTGTAGGGTGTAGAGTGTAGCGTGTAGCGTGTAGAGTGTAGGGTGTAGAGTGTAGCGTGTTGCGTGTGGAGTGTAGCGTGTAGCGTGTAGGTTGTAGAGTGTAGCGTGTAGCGTGTAGGGTGTAGGGTGTAGCGTGTAGCGTGTAGAGTGTAGAGTGTAGCGTGTAGCATGTAGAGTTTAGAGTGTAGCGTGTAGGGTGTAGAGTGTAGCGCGTAGCGTGTAGGGTGTAGGGTGTAGAGTGTAGCGTGTAGCGTGTAGTGTACGGTGTAGAGTGTAGGGTGTAGCGTGTAGGGTGTAGAGTGTAGCGTGTAGCGTGTAGCGTGTAGGGTGTAGGGTGTAGATTGTAGCGTGTAGGGTGCAGGGTGTAGAGTGTAGCGTGTAGGGTGTAGAGTGTAACGTGTAGCGTGTAGGGTGTGGCGTGTAGCGTGTAGGGTGTAGGGTGTAGAGTGTAACGTGTAGCGTGTAGGGTGTAGCGTGTAGCGTGTAGGGTGTAGCGTGTAGCGTGTAGTGTGTAGCGTGTAGAGTGTAGCGTGTAGGGTGTAGCATGTAGCGTGTAGGGTGTAGGGTGTAGAGTGTAGAGTGTAGCGTTTAGGGTGAAGCATGTAGGGTGTAGGGTGTCGGGTATAGCGTGTAGGGTGTAGGGTGTAGAGTGTAGGGTGTAGCGTGTATGGTGTAGAGTGTAGCGTGTAGCGTGCAGAGTATAGCGTGTAGGGTGTAGCGTGTAGCGTGCAGAGTGTAGCGTGTAGGGTATAGAGTGTAGCGTGTTGCGTGTAGGGTGTAGAGTGTAGCGTGTAGCGTGTAGAGTGTAGAGTGTAGCGTGTAGCGTGTAGAGTGTAGGGTGTAGAGTATAGCGTGTAGCGTGTAGGGTGTAGGGTGTAGAGTGTAGAGTGTAGCATGTAGCGTGTAGCGTGTAGAGTGTAGCGTGTAGCGTGTAGAGTGTAGGGTGTAGCGTGTAGCGTGTAGAGTGTAGGGTGTAGAGTGTAGCGTGTAGCGTGTAGAGTGTAGAGTGTAGCGTGTAGGGTGTAGAGTGTAGCGTGTAGCGTTTAGGGTGTAGGGTGTAGAGTGTAGCGTGTAGCGTGTAGAGTGTACGGTGTAGAGTGTAGGGTGTAGCGTGTAGGGTGTAGAGTGTAGCGTGTAGCGTGTAGCGTGTAGGGTTAAGCTACACACTACACACTAAACACAAAAAGAAAAGGATATGCAAACCAATGGGATCCACGTTAAATAGTCAATTTTATTGTACAAAAATAGTAATCCACAAACAGAACCAGGCAAAACATACATTTAAAAACATTTAAAACACTAGTATGGCTGAATAGGCCATAAGTAATTTTACCCGAGGGAATGAAGGAAGCTAATACTTTACAGCATATGTGAGACAGGAGAAATAACCAGAGAGAAAAAATTGCTAGGTATGCGGGTACACCAATCTTAGTCAAATCTACATATAAGAAGCCTATTGTTTACTGCCAACTGTGACCCCCTGAGTACTATGACAGGAAACATATACTCCAGCCTAGTATCTGGAAGAAATACATCATGGATCCTATTTTGTTCAACACAGCATGCGTGCGCACAGTTGGTAAGCAAATGAAAGCAGACCCCTATAGAAAGGTAATCAGGGAAATAGATATGCTGCAGTACTACAAAATCCTAGTTATTTGGATAAATGTATGCATACAGACGCCTTGTGGAAATACAAAGAATCAGGATCCATTGTCCTAAGGCTTGGAAAAATGCCAGGCCATGCATGAAGTAAATAGGTGTAATTCCATAGCAGTTGTAAAGATAAGTTACCCAAGTCCTGTCCCTCGGGGAAAAAACAAAGGAAGCCCTTTACCCCACGCGTATCGACGCTACTCAAGCGTCTTCATCAGAGAAAAAAGTGACACCCTACACGCTACACGCTACACTCTACACCCTACACGCTACTCTACACCCTACCCGCTACACCCTACACTCTACACGCTACATGCTACACTCTACACCCTACACAATACACGCAAACTTGCTACACCCTACATGCTACACTCTACACGCTACACACTACACGCTACACCCTACACGGTACACCCTACACCCTACACCCTACACGCTACAATCTACACGCTACACGCTACACACTATACGCTACACGCTAGACGCTACACTCTACACGCTACACGCTACACCCTACACCCTACACGCTACACCCTACGCCCTGCACGCCACACACTACACTCTACACGCTACACCCTACACCCTACACTGTACACCCTACACCCTACACGCTACACGCTACACTCTACACGCTACACCCTACACTCTACACCCTACACCCTACACGCTATACGCTACACTCTACACCTGCACGCTACACGCTACACCCTACACGCTACACTCTACACCCTACACGCTACACCCTACACTCTACACCCTACACCCTACACACTACACGCTACTCGCTACACTCTACACCCTACACGCTACACTCTACACTCTACTCCCTACTCTCTACACGCTACACTCTATACCCTACACTCTACACGCTACGCGCTACACGCTACACACTACACACTACACACTACACTTTACACTCTACACGCTACACACTACACGCTACACGCTACACTCTACACCCTACACCCTACTCTACATGCTACACGCTACACGGTACATGATACACGCTACACCCTACACGCTACACGCTACACCCTACACGCTACACGCTACACTCCACACCCTACACGCTACACCCTACACCCTACTCCCTACACTCTACATGCTACACGCTACACCCTACACCCTACACTGTACACCCTACACCCTACACGCTACACTACACGCTACATGCTACACCCTACACTCTACACCCTACACGCTATACGCTACACTCTACACCCTGCACGCTACACGCTACACCCTACACGCTACACTCTACACCCTACACGCTACACTCTACATGCTACACGCTACACGCTACATGCTACATGCTACACCCTACACGCTACACTCTACACCCTACACCCTACACGCTACACTCTACACCCTACACGCTACACCCTACACTACACCCTACACCCTACACGCTACTCGCTACACTCTACACCCTACTCCCTACACTCTACACGCTACACGCTACACCCTACACCCTACACTGTACACCCTACACCCTACATGCTACACTCTACACTCTGCTCCCTACTCTCTACACGCTACACTCTATACCCTACACTCTACACGCTACGCGCTACACGCTACACACTACACGCTACACCCTACACGCTACACTTTACACTCTACACGCTACACTCCACACTCTACACACTACACTCTACACCCTACACCCTACACCCTACTCTACATGCTACACGCTACACCCTACACGCTTCACCCTACACCCTACACGCTACACGCTACACGCTACACTCTACACCCTACACTCTACACCCTACACGCTACACGCTACACTCTACACTCTAAACGCTACAGCTTATACCCTACACTCTACACCGTACACCCTACACGCTACACTCTACACCCTACACTCTACACCCTACACGCTACACGCTACACGCTACACGCTACACTCTACACGCTAAACGCTACAGCTTATACCCTACACTCTACACCGTACACCCTACACGCTACACTCTACACCCTACACGCTACACCCTACACCCTACACCCTACATGCTACACCCTACACTCTACACCCTACACCCTACACGCTACATGCTACACTCTACACCCTACACGCTACACTCTACACCCTACACGCTACATGCTACACTCTACACCATACACCCTACACGCTACATGCTACACGCTACACTCTACACCCTACACGCTACACGCTAGGGAGTAGAGTGTAATATGTAGCGTGTAGTTTGTAGCGTTTAGCTTGTAGGGTGTAGCGGGTAGCGTGTAGGGTGTAGAGTGTAGCGTGTAGCGTGTAGCATGTAGGGTGTAGGGTGTAGAGTGTAGAGTGTAGCGTGTAGGGTGTAGAGTGTAGGGTGTAGGATGTAGAGTGTAGGGTTTAGAGTGTAATGTGTAGCGTGTAGGGTGTAGCGTGTAGCATGTAGGGTGTAGGGTGTGGAGTGTAGGGTGTAGCGTGTAGGGTGTAGAGTGTAGCGTGTAGGGTGTAGCGTGTAGCGTGCAGGGTGTAGAGTGTAGCGTATAGCATGTAGGGTGTAGTGAAGGGTGTAGCGTGTAGGGTGTAGAGTGTAGGGTGTAGCGTGTAGGGTGTAGAGTGTAGTGTGTAGCATGTAGGGTGTAGGGTGTAGCGTGTAGGGTGTAGAGTGTAGCGTGTAGCGTGTAGGGTGTAGGGTGTAGGGTGTAGCATGTAGTGTGTAGCGTGTAGCGTGTATGGTGTAGCGTGTAGCATGTAGCGTGTAGCGTGTAGCATGTAGAGTGTAGGGTGTAGGGTGTAGGGTGTAGCATGTAGAGTGTAGGGTGTAGGGTGTAGCGTGTAGAGTGTAGGGTATAGAGTGTAGCGTCTAGGGTGTAGAGTGTAGCGTGTAGCGTGTAGGGTGTAGAGTGTAGCGTGTAGGGTGTAGAATATAGCGTGTAGAGAGTAGGGTGTAGGGTGTAGAGTGTAGGGTGTAGGGTGTAGAGTGTAGGGTGTAGCGTGTAGGGTGTAGCGAGTAGCGTGTAGGGTGTAGGGTGTAGAGTGTAGGGTGTAGCGTGTAGGGTGTAGCGTGTATCGTGTAGCGTGTAGAGTGTAGCGTCTAGCGTATAGGGTGTAGCGTGTAGCGTGTAGATTGTAGCTTGTAGGGTGTAGGGTGTAGCATGTAGCGTGTAGGGTGTAGAGTGTAGCGTGTAGTGTGTAGGGTGTAGGGTGTAGAGTGCAGAGTGTAGGGTGTAGAGTGTAGGGTGTAGAGTGTAACGTGTAGCGTGTAGGGTGTAGCGTGTAGCGTGTAGGGTGTAGCGTGTAGCGTGTAGGGTGCAGGGTGTAGAGTGTAACGTGTAGCGTGTAGGGTGTAGCGTGTAGCGTGTAGGGTGTAGCGTGTAGCGTGTAGCGTGTAGGGTGTAGGGTGTAGAGTGTAGCGTGTAGGGTGTAGAGTGTAACGTGTAGCGTGTAGGGTGTAGTGTGTAGGGTGTAGGGTGTAGAGTGTAGCGTGTAGCGTGTAGGGTGTAGCGTGTAGCGTGTAGGGTGTAGCGTGTAGCGTGTAGTGTGTAGCGTGTAGGGTGTAGGGTGTAGAGTGTAGCGTGTAGGGTGTAGCATGTAGCGTGTAGGGTGTAGGGTGTATAGTGTAGCGTGTAGTGTGAAGCATGCAGGGTGTAGGGTGTCGGGTATAGCGTGTAGGGTGTAGGGTGTAGAGTGTAGGAAGTAGCGTGTATGGTGTAGAGTGTAGCGTGTAGAGTGTAGCGTGTAGGGTGTAGGGTGTAGCGTGTAGCGTGCAGAGTGTAGCGTGTAGGGTGTAGAGTGTAGCGTGTTGCGTGTAGGGTGTAGAGTGTAGCGTGTAGAGTGTAGAGTGTAGCGTGTAGCGTGTAGCGTGTAGAGTATAGCGTGTAGGGTGTAGAGTATAGTGTGTAGCGTGTAGGGTGTATGGTGTAGAGTGTAGAGTGTAGCATGTAGCGTGTAGCGTGTAGAGTGTAGCGTGTAGGGTGTAGAGTGTAGCGTGTTGCATGTAGGGTGTACAGTGTAGCGTGTAGAGTGTAGGGTGTAGAGTGTAGCGTGTAGCGTGTAGAGTGTAGGGTGTAGAGTGTAGCGTGTAGCGTGTAGAGTGTAGCGTGTAGCGTGTAGGTTGTAGAGTGTAGCATGTAGCGTGTAGGGTGTAGGGTGTAGCGTGTAGCGTGTAGAGTGTAGATTGTAGCGTGTAGCATGTAGAGTGTAGAGTGTAGCGTGTAGGGTGTAGAGTGTAGCGCGTAGCGTGTAGGGTGTAGGGTGTAGAGTGTAGCGTGTAGCGTGTAGAGTGTACGGTGTAGAGTGTAGGGTTAAGCTACACGCTACACACTAAACACAAAAAGAAAAGGATATGCAAACCAATGGGATCCACCTTAAATAGTCAATTTTATTGCACAAAAATAGTAATCCACAAACAGAACCAGGCAAAACATACATTTAAAAACATTTAAAACACTAGTATGGCTGAATAGGCCATAAGTAATTTTACCCGAGGGAATGAAGGAAGCTAATACATTACAGTATATGTGAGACAGGAGAAATAACCAGAGAGAAAAAATTGCTAGGTATGCGGGTACACCAATCTTAGTCAAATCTACATATAAGAAGCCTACTGTTTACTGCCAACTGTGACCCCCTGAGTACTATGACAAGAAACATATACTCCAGCCTAGTATCTGGAAGAAATACATCATGGATCCTATTTTGTTCAACACAGCATGCGTGCGCACAGTTGGTAAGCAAATGAAAGCAGACCCCTATAGAAAGGTAATCAGGGAAATAGATATGCTGCAGTACTACAAAATCCTAGTTATTTGGATAAATGTATGCATACAGACGCCTTGTGGAAATACAAAGAATCAGGATCCATTGTCCTAAGGCTTGGAAAAATGCCAGGCCATGCATGAAGTAAATAGGTGTAATTCCATAGCAGTTGTAAAGATAAGTTACCCAAGTCCTGTCCCTCGGGAAAAAAACAAAGGAAGCCCTGAACCCCACGCGTATCGACGCTACTCAAGCGTCTTCATCAGAGGAAAAAGTGACACCCTACACGCTACACGCTACACTCTACACCCTACACAATACACGCTACTTGCTACACCCTACATGCTACACTCTACACGCTACACGCTACACGCTACACCCTACACGGTACACCCTACACCCTACACCCTACACGCTACATGCTACACCCTACACCCTACACGCTACAATCTACACTCTACACGCTACACGCTACACTCTAAACCCTACACGCAACACGCTACACTCTACACCCTACACGCTACACTCTGCATTCTACACGCTACACCCTACACCCTGCACGCAACACTCTGCACGCTACACGCTACACTCTACACCATACACGCTACACACTACACTCTACACACTACACCCTACACGCTATACCCGACACCCTACACCCTACATGCTTCACCCTACATGCTACACTCTACACTCTACACCCTACACCCTACACGCTACATGCTACAACCTACACCCTACACTCTACACCCTACACTCTACACGCTACACACTACACGCTACACCCTACACGCTACACGCTACACCCTACACGCTACACGTTACACTCTACACCCTACACCCTACACGCTACACGCTACACCCTACACGCTACACGTTACACTCTACACCCTACACGCTACACTCTACACCCTGCACCCTACACGCTACAATCTACACCCTACACCCTACACGCTACACGCTACACTCTACACCCTACACTCTACACTCTACATGCTACACGCTACACGCTACATGCTACACGCTACACCCTACACGCTACAGTCTACACCCTACACCCTACCCCCTACACGCTACACTCTTCACCCTACACGCTACACCCTACACTCTACACCCTACACCCCACACGCTACTCGCTACACTCTACACCCTACCCGCTACACTCTACACGCTACACGCTACACTCTACACCCTACACGCAACACGCTACACTCTACACCCTACACGCTACACTCTGCATGCTACACGCTACACCCTACACCCTACACGCTACACTCTACACGCTACACGCTACACTCTACACCATACACGCTACACCCTACACTCTACACCCTACACCCTACACGCTATACCCGACACCCTACACCCTACATGCTTCACCCTACACGCTACACTCTACACTCTACACCCTACACGCTACATGCTACACTCTACACGCTACACTCTACACCCTACACGCTACACTCTACATCCTACACCCTACACGCTATACGCTACACTCTACACCCTACACCCTACACTCTACACCCTACACCCTACACACGCTACACGCTACACCCTACACTCTACACGCTACATGCTACACTCTACACCCTACACGATACATGCTACACCCTACACGCTACAGCCTACACGCTACACGCTACACTCTACACCCTACAAGCTACACGCTACACGCTACACCCTACACTCTACACCCTACACCGTACACGCTACACGCTACACTCTACACGCTACACCCTTCACTCTACACCCTACACCCTACATGCTACACTCTACACCCTACACGGTACACCCTACAATCTACATGCTACATGCTACACTCTACACTCTACACCCTACACCCTACACGCTACATGCTACACTCTACACCCTACACGCTACACTCTACACCATACACGCTACATGCTACACTCTACACCATACACCCTACACGCTACATGCTACACGCTACACTCTACACCCTACACGCTACACGCTAGGGTGTAGAGTGTAATATGTAGCGTGTAGTTTGTAGCGTTTAGCTTGTAGGGTGTAGCGTGTAGCGTGTAGGGTGTAGAGTGTAGCGTGTAGCGTGTAGCATGTAGGGTGTAGGGTGTAGAGTGTAGAGTGTAGCGTGTAGGGTGTAGAGTGTAGGGTGTAGGATGTAGAGTGTAGGGTTTAGAGTGTAATTTGTAGCGTGTAGGGTGTAGCGTGTAGCATGTAGGGTGTAGGGTGTGGAGTGTAGGGTGTAGCGTGTAGGGTGTAGAGTGTAGCGTGTAGCGTGTAGGGTGTAGAGTGTAGGGTGTAGCGTGTAGGGTGTAGAGTGTAGCGTGTAGGGTGTAGCGTGTAGCGTGCAGGGTGTAGAGTGTAGCGTATAGCGTGTAGGGTGTAGAGTGTAGGGTGTAGCGTGTAGGGTGTAGAGTGTAGGGTGTAGCGTGTAGGGTGTAGAGTGTAGCGTGTAGCGTGTAGGGTGTAGGGTGTAGAGTGTAACGTGTAGTGTGTAGGGTGTAGCGTGTAGCGTGTAGGGTGTAGCGTGTAGGGTGCAGGGTGTAGAGTGTAACATGTAGCGTGTAGGGTGCAGCGTGTAGCGTGTATGGTGTAGCGTGTAGCGTGTAGCGTGTAGTGTGTAGCGTGTAGGGTGTAGGGTGTAGAGTGTAGCGTGTAGGGTGTAGGGTGTAGAGTGCAGAGTGTAGGGTGTAGAGTGTAGCGTGTAGAGTGTAGGGTGTAGAGTGTAGGGTGTAGAGTGTAACGTGTAGTGTGTAGGGTGTAGCGTGTAGCGTGTAGGGTGTAGCGTGTAGGGAGCAGGGTGTAGACACTCTACACCGTACACCCTACATGCTACACTCTACACCCTACACGCTACACCCTACACCCTACACCCTACATGCTACACCCTACACTCTACACCCTACACGCTACACCCTATGCCCTGCACGCCACACACTAAACTCTACACGCTACACCCTACACCCTACACTGTACACCCTACACCCTACACGCTACACGCTACACTCTACACGCTACACCCTACACTCTACACCCTACACCCTACACGCTATACGCTACACTCTACACCCTGCACGCTACACGCTACACCCTACACGCTACACTCTACACCCTACACGCTACACCCTACACTCTACACCCTACACCCTACACACTACACGCTACTCGCTACACTCTACACCCTACACGCTACACTCTACACTCTACTCCCTACTCTCTACACGCTACACTCTATACCCTACACTCTACACGCTACGCGCTACACGCTACACACTACACACTACACGCTACACTTTACACTCTACACGCTACACACTACACGCTACACGCTACACTCTACACCCTACACCCTACTCTACATGCTACACGCTACACGGTACATGATACACGCTACACCCTACACGCTACACGCTACACCCTACACGCTACACGCTACACTCTACACCCTACACGCTACACCCTACACCCTACTCCCTACACTGTACACCCTACACCCTACATGCTACACTCTACACTCTGCTCCCTACTCTCTACACGCTACACTCTATACCCTACACTCTACACGCTACGCGCTACACGCTACACACTACACGCTACACCCTACACGCTACACTTTACACTCTACACGCTACACTCCACACTCTACACACTACACTCTACACCCTACACCCTACTCTACATGCTACACGCTACACGCTACATGCTACACCCTACACGCTTCACCCTACACCCTACACGCTACACGCTACACGCTACACTCTACACCCTACACTCTACACCCTACACGCTACACGCTACACGCTACACGCTACACTCTACACGCTAAACGCTACAGCTTATACCCTACACTCTACACCGTACACCCTACACGCTACACTCTACACCCTGCACGCTACACCCTACACCCTACACCCTACATGCTACACCCTACACTCTACACCCTACACCCTACATGCTACACTCTACACCCTACACCCTACTCTACATGCTACACGCTACACGGTACATGATACACGCTACACCCTACACGCTACACGCTACACCCTACACGCTACACCCTACACTCTACACCCTACAACCAACACGCTACACGCTACACGCTACACCCTACACGCTACACCCTACACTCTACACCCTACACGCTACACCCTACACGCTACACGTTACACTCTACAACCTACACCCTACACTCTACACCCTACACCCTACTCTCTACACTCTACACTCTACACCCTACACGCTACACTCTACACCCTACACCCTACACGCTACACGCTACACTCTACACGCTAAACGCTACAGCTTATACCCTACACTCTACACTGTACACCCTACATGCTACACTCTACACCCTACACGCTACACCCTACACCCTACACCCTACATGCTACACCCTACACTCTACACCCTACACCCTACACGCTACACCCTACGCCCTGCACGCCACACACTACACTCTACACGCTACACCCTACACCCTACACTGTACACCCTACACCCTACACGCTACACGCTACACTCTACACGCTACACCCTACACTCTACACCCTACACCCTACACGCTATACGCTACACTCTACACCTGCACGCTACACGCTACACCCTACACGCTACACTCTACACCCTACACGCTACACCCTACACTCTACACCCTACACCCTACACACTACACGCTACTCGCTACACTCTACACCCTACACGCTACACTCTACACTCTACTCCCTACTCTCTACACGCTACACTCTATACCCTACACTCTACACGCTACGCGCTACACGCTACACACTACACACTACACGCTACACTTTACACTCTACACGCTACACACTACACGATACACGCTACACTCTACACCCTACACCCTACTCTACATGCTACACGCTACACGGTACATGATACACGCTACACCCTACTCGCTACACGCTACACCCTACACGCTACACGCTACACTCCACACCCTACACGCTACACCCTACACCCTTCTCCCTACACTCTACACGCTACACGCTACACCCTACACCCTACACTGTACACCCTACACCCTACACGCTACACTCTACACTCTGCTCCCTACCCTCTACACGCTACACTCTATACCCTACACTCTACACGCTACGCGCTACACGCTACACACTACACGCTACACCCTACACGCTACACTTTACACTCTACACGCTACACTCCACACCCTACACCCTACACCCTACTCTACATGCTACACGCTACACGCTACATGCTACACCCTACACGCTTCACCCTACACCCTACACGCTACACGCTACACTCTACACCCTACACTCTACACCCTACACGCTACACGCTACACGCTACACTCTACACGCTAAACGCTACAGCTTATACCCTACACTCTACACCGTACACCCTACACGCTACACTCTACACCCTACACGCTACACCCTACACCCTACATGCTACACCCTACACTCTACACCCTACACCCTACACGCTACACTCTACACCCTACACCCTACTCTACATGCTACACGCTACACGGTACATGATACACGCTACACCCTACACGCTACACGCTACACCCTACACGCTACACGCTACACGCTACACTCTACACCCTACACGCTACACCCTACACCCTACTCCCTACACTCTACATGCTACACGCTACACCCTACACCCTACACTGTACACCCTACACTCTGCACGCTACACTCTACACTCTGCTCCCTACTCTCTACACGCTACACTCTATACCCTACACTCTACACGCTACGCGCTACACGCTACACACTACACGCTACACCCTACACGCTACACTTTACACTCTACACGCTACACTCCACACTCTACACACTACACTCTACACCCTACACCCTACACCCTACTCTACATGCTACACGCTACACGCTACATGCTACACCCTACACGCTTCACCCTACACCCTACACGCTACACGCTACACGCTACACTCTACACCCTACACTCTACACCCTACACGCTACACGCTACACGCTACACTCTACACGCTAAACGCTACAGCTTATACCCTACACTCTACACCGTACACCCTACACGCTACACTCTACACCCTGCACGCTACACCCTACACCCTACACCCTACATGCTACACCCTACACTCTACACCCTACACCCTACATGCTACACTCTACACCCTACACCCTACTCTACATGCTACACGCTACACGGTACATGATACACGCTACACCCTACACGCTACACGCTACACCCTACACGCTACACGCTACACGCTACAATCTACACCCTACACGCTACACCCTACACCCTACTCCCTACACTCTACACGCTACACGCTACACCCTACCCCCTACACTGTACACCCTACACCCTGCACGCTACACTCTACACTCTGCTCCCTACTCTCTACACGCTACACTCTATACCCTACACTCTACACGCTACGCGCTACACGCTACACACTACACGCTACACCCTACACGCTACACTTTACACTCTACACGCTACACTCTACACTCTACACACTACACTCTACACCCTACACCCTACACCCTACTCTACATGCTACACGCTACACGCTACATGCTACACCCTACACGCTACACCCTACACCCTACACGCTACACGCTACACGCTACACGCTACACTCTACACCCTACACTCTACACCCTACACGCTACACGCTACACGCTACACTCTACACGCTAAACGCTACAGCTTATACCCTACACTCTACACCGTACACCCTACACGCTACACTCTACACCCTACACGCTACACCCTACACCCTACACCCTACATGCTACACCCTACACTCTACACCCTACACCCTACACGCTACACCCTACGCCCTGCACGCCACACACTACACTCTACACGCTACACCCTACACACTACACTCTACACGCTACACGCTACACGCTACACGCTACACTCTACACCCTACACGCTACACTCTACACCCTACACACTACACTCTATACGCTACACGGTACACGCTACACGCTACGCCCTACACCCTACACGCTACATGTTACACTCTACACCCTACACGCTACACTCTACACCCTACACGCTACACCCTACACCCTACACGCTACACACTACACGCTACACTCTACACCCTACACGCTGCACTCTATACGCTACACGGTACACGCTACACGCTACACCCTACACCCTACATGCTACACGCTACACCCTACACTGTACACCCTACACCCTACACGCTACACTCTACACGCTACATGCTACACCCTACACTCTACACCCTACACGCTATACGCTACACTCTACACACTGCACGCTACACGCTACACGCTACACCCTACACGCTACACTCTACACCCTACACGCTACACTCTACATGCTACACGCTACACGCTACATGCTACACGCTACACCCTACACGCTACACTCTACACCCTACACCCTACCCTCTACACGCTACACTCTTCACCCTACACGCTACACCCTACACTCTACACCCTACACCCTACACGCTACTCGCTACACTCTACACCCTACCCGCTACACTCTACACGCTACACGCTACACTCTACACTCTACACGCTACACGCTACACTCTACACCCTACACGCAACACGCTACACTCTACACCCTACACGCTACACTCTGCATGCTACACGCTACACCCTACACCCTACATGCTACACTCTACACGCTACACGCTACACTCTACACCATACACGCTACACCCTACACTCTACACCCTACACCCTACACGCTATACCCGACACCCTACACCCTACATGCTTCACCCTACACGCTACACTCTACACTCTACACCCTACACGCTACATGCTACACTCTACACGCTACACTCTACACCCTACACGCTACACTCTACATCCTACACCCTACACGCTATACGCTACACTCTACACCCTACACTCTACACCCTACACCCTACACACGCTACACGCTACACCCTACACTCTACACACTACATGCTACACTCTACACCCTACACGATACATGCTACACCCTACACGCTACAGCCTACACGCTACACGCTACACTCTACACCCTACAAGCTACACGCTACACGCTACACCCTACACTCTACACCCTACACCGTACACGCTACACGCTACACTCTACACGCTACACCCTTCACTCTACACCCTACACCCTACATGCTACACTCTACACCCTACACGGTACACCCTACAATCTACATGCTACATGCTACACTCTACACTCTACACCCTACACCCTACACGCTACATGCTACACTCTACACCCTACACGCTACACTCTACACCCTACACGCTACATGCTACACTCTACACCATACACCCTACACGCTACATGCTACACGCTACACTCTACACCCTACACGCTACACGCTAGGGTGTAGAGTGTAATATGTAGCGTGTAGTTTGTAGCGTTTAGCTTGTAGGGTGTAGCGTGTAGCGTGTAGGGTGTAGAGTGTAGCGTGTAGCGTGTAGCATGTAGGCTGTAGGGTGTAGAGTGTAGAGTGTAGCGTGTAGGGTGTAGAGTGTAGGGTGTAGGATGTAGAGTGTAGGGTTTAGAGTGTAATTTGTAGCGTGTAGGGTGTAGCGTGTAGCATGTAGGGTGTAGGGTGTGGAGTGTAGGGTGTAGCGTGTAGGGTGTAGAGTGTAGCGTGTAGCGTGTAGGGTGTAGAGTGTAGGGTGTAGCGTGTAGGGTGTAGAGTGTAGCGTGTAGGGTGTAGCGTGTAGCGTGCAGGGTGTAGAGTGTAGCGTATAGCGTGTAGGGTGTAGAGTGTAGGGTGTAGCGTGTAGGGTGTAGAGTGTAGGGTGTAGCGTGTAGGGTGTAGAGTGTAGCGTGTAGCGTGTAGGGTGTAGGGTGTAGGGTGTAGCGTGTAGGGTGTAGAGTGTAGCGTGTAGCGTGTAGGGTGTAGGGTGTAGGGTGTAGCATGTAGTGTGTAGCGTGTAGTGTGTAGGGTGTAGCGTGTAGCATGTAGCGTGTAGCGTGTAGCATGTAGAGTGTAGGGTGTAGGGTGTAGCATGTAGAGTGTAGGGTGTAGGGTGTAGCGTGTAGAGTGTAGGGTATAGAGTGTAGCGTCTAGGGTGTAGAGTGTAGCGTGTAGCGTGTAGGGTGTAGAGTGTAGCGTGTAGGGTGTAGAATATAGCGTGTAGAGAGTAGGGTGTAGCATGTAGCGTGTAGGGTGTAGGGTGTAGAGTGTAGGGTGTAGCGTGTAGGGTGTAGCGTGTAGCGTGTAGGGTGTAGGGTGTAGAGTGTAGGGTGTAGCGTGTAGGGTGTAGCGTGTATCGTGTAGCGTGTAGAGTGTAGCGTCTAGCGTATAGGGTGTAGCGTGTAGCGTGTAGATTGTAGCGTGTAGGGTGTAGGGTGTAGGGTGTAGCGTGTAGCGTGTAGGGTGTAGAGTGTAGCGTGTAGTGTGTAGGGTGTAGGGTGTAGAGTGCAGAGTGTAGGGTGTAGAGTGTAGCGTGTAGAGTGTAGGGTGTAGAGTGTAGGGTGTAGAGTGTAACGTGTAGTGTGTAGGGTGTAGCGTGTAGCGTGTAGGGTGTAGCGTGTAGCGTGTAGGGTGCAGGGTGTAGAGTATAACATGTAGCGTGTAGGGTGTAGCGTGTAGCGTGTATGGTGTAGCGTGTAGCGTGTAGTGTGTAGCGTGTAGGGTGTAGGGTGTAGAGTGTAGCGTGTAGGGTGTAGGGTGTAGAGTGCAGAGTGTAGGGTGTAGAGTGTAGCGTGTAGAGTGTAGGGTGTAGAGTGTAGGGTGTAGAGTGTAACGTGTAGTGTGTAGGGTGTAGCGTGTAGCGTGTAGGGTGTAGCGTGTAGCGTGTAGGGAGCAGGGTGTAGAGTGTAGCGTGTAGGGTGTAGAGTGTAACGTGTAGCGTGTAGGGTGTAGTGTGTAGGGTGTAGGGTGTAGAGTGTAACGTGTAGCGTGTAGGGTGTAGCGTGTAGCGTGTAGGGTGTAGGGTGTAGAGTGTAGCGTGTTGCATGTAGGGTGTAGAGTGTAGCGTGTAGAGTGTAGCGTGTAGCGTGTAGCGTGTAGAGTGTAGCGTGTAGGGTGTAGAGTATAGTGTGTAGCGTGTAGGGTGTATGGTGTAGAGTGTAGAGTGTAGCATGTAGCGTGTAGCGTGTAGAGTGTAGCGTGTAGGGTGTAGAGTGTAGCGTGTTGCATGTAGGGTGTACAGTGTAGCGTGTAGCGTGTAGAGTGTAGGGTGTAGAGTGTAGCGTGTAGCGTGTAGAGTGTAGGGTGTAGAGTGTAGCGTGTTGCGTGTGGAGTGTAGCGTGTAGCGTGTAGGTTGTAGAGTGTAGCGTGTTGCGTGTGGAGTGTAGCGTGTAGCGTGTAGGTTGTAGAGTGTAGCGTGTAGCGTGTAGGGTGTAGGGTGTAGCGTGTAGCGTGTAGAGTGTAGAGTGTAGCGTGTAGCATGTAGAGTTTAGAGTGTAGCGTGTAGGGTGTAGAGTGTAGCGCGTAGCGTGTAGGGTGTAGGGTGTAGAGTGTAGCGTGTAGCGTGTAGTGTACGGTGTAGAGTGTAGGGTGTAGCGTGTAGGGTGTAGAGTGTAGCGTGTAGCGTGTAGCGTGTAGGGTGTAGGGTGTAGATTGTAGCGTGTAGGGTGCAGGGTGTAGAGTGTAGCGTGTAGGGTGTAGAGTGTAACGTGTAGCGTGTAGGGTGTAGCGTGTAGCGTGTAGGGTGTAGGGTGTAGAGTGTAACGTGTAGCGTGTAGGGTGTAGCGTGTAGCGTGTAGGGTGTAGCGTGTAGCGTGTAGTGTGTAGCGTGTAGAGTGTAGGGTGTAGAGTGTAGCGTGTAGGGTATAGAGTGTAGCGTGTTGCGTGTAGGGTGTAGAGTGTAGCGTGTAGCGTGTAGAGTGTAGAGTGTAGCGTGTAGCGTGTAGAGTGTAGGGTGTAGAGTATAGCGTGTAGCGTGTAGGGTGTTGGGTGTAGAGTGTAGAGTGTAGCATGTAGCGTGTAGAGTGTAGCGTGTAGCGTGTAGAGTGTAGGGTGTAGCGTGTAGCGTGTAGCGTGTAGAGTGTAGGGTGTAGAGTGTAGGGTGTAGAGTGTAACGTGTAGTGTGTAGGGTGTAGCGTGTAGCGTGTAGGGTGTAGCGTGTAGCGTGTAGGGAGCAGGGTGTAGAGTGTAGCGTGTAGGGTGTAGAGTGTAACGTGTAGCGTGTAGGGTGTAGTGTGTAGGGTGTAGGGTGTAGAGTGTAACGTGTAGCGTGTAGGGTGTAGCGTGTAGGGTGTAGGGTGTAGAGTGTAGCGTGTTGCATGTAGGGTGTAGAGTGTAGCGTGTAGAGTGTAGCGTGTAGCGTGTAGCGTGTAGAGTGTAGCGTGTAGGGTGTAGAGTATAGTGTGTAGCGTGTAGGGTGTATGGTGTAGAGTGTAGAGTGTAGCATGTAGCGTGTAGCGTGTAGAGTGTAGCGTGTAGGGTGTAGAGTGTAGCGTGTTGCATGTAGGGTGTACAGTGTAGCGTGTAGCGTGTAGAGTGTAGGGTGTAGAGTGTAGCGTGTAGCGTGTAGAGTGTAGGGTGTAGAGTGTAGCGTGTTGCGTGTGGAGTGTAGCGTGTAGCGTGTAGGTTGTAGAGTGTAGCGTGTTGCGTGTGGAGTGTAGCGTGTAGCGTGTAGGTTGTAGAGTGTAGCGTGTAGCGTGTAGGGTGTAGGGTGTAGCGTGTAGCGTGTAGAGTGTAGAGTGTAGCGTGTAGCATGTAGAGTTTAGAGTGTAGCGTGTAGGGTGTAGAGTGTAGCGCGTAGCGTGTAGGGTGTAGGGTGTAGAGTGTAGCGTGTAGCGTGTAGTGTACGGTGTAGAGTGTAGGGTGTAGCGTGTAGGGTGTAGAGTGTAGCGTGTAGCGTGTAGCGTGTAGGGTGTAGGGTGTAGATTGTAGCGTGTAGGGTGCAGGGTGTAGAGTGTAGCGTGTAGGGTGTAGAGTGTAACGTGTAGCGTGTAGGGTGTAGCGTGTAGCGTGTAGGGTGTAGGGTGTAGAGTGTAACGTGTAGCGTGTAGGGTGTAGCGTGTAGCGTGTAGGGTGTAGCGTGTAGCGAGTAGTGTGTAGCGTGTAGAGTGTAGGGTGTAGAGTGTAGCGTGTAGGGTGTAGCATGTAGCGTGTAGGGTGTAGGGTGTAGAGTGTAGAGCGTAGCGTTTAGGGTGAAGCATGTAGGGTGTAGGGTGTCGGGTATAGCGTGTAGGGTGTAGGGTGTAGAGTGTAGGGTGTAGCGTGTATGGTGTAGAGTGTAGCGTGTAGCGTGCAGAGTATAGCGTGTACGGTGTAGCGTGCAGCGTGCAGAGTGTAGCGTGTAGGGTATAGAGTGTAGCGTGTTGCGTGTAGGGTGTAGAGTGTAGCGTGTAGCGTGTAGAGTGTAGAGTGTAGCGTGTAGCGTGTAGAGTGTAGGGTGTAGAGTATAGCGTGTAGGGTGTAGGGTGTAGAGTGTAGAGTGTAGCATGTAGCGTGTAGCGTGTAGAGTGTAGCGTGTAGCGTGTAGAGTGTAGGGTGTAGCGTGTAGCGTGTAGCGTGTAGAGTGTAGGGTGTAGAGTGTAGCGTGTAGCGTGTAGAGTGTAGAGTGTAGCGTGTAGGGTGTAGAGTGTAGCGTGTAGCGTTTAGGGTGTAGGGTGTAGAGTGTAGCGTGTAGCGTGTAGAGTGTACGGTGTAGAGTGTAGGGTGTAGCGTGTAGGGTGTAGAGTGTAGCGTGTAGCGTGTAGCGTGTAGGGTTAAGCTACACACTACACACTAAACACAAAAAGAAAAGGATATGCAAACCAATGGGATCCACGTTAAATAGTCAATTTTATTGTACAAAAATAGTAATCCACAAACAGAACCAGGCAAAACATACATTTAAAAACATTTAAAACACTAGTATGGCTGAATAGGCCATAAGTAATTTTACCCGAGGGAATGAAGGAAGCTAATACTTTACAGCATATGTGAGACAGGAGAAATAACCAGAGAGAAAAAATTGCTAGGTATGCGGGTACACCAATCTTAGTCAAATCTACATATAAGAAGCCTATTGTTTACTGCCAACTGTGACCCCCTGAGTACTATGACAGGAAACATATACTCCAGCCTAGTATCTGGAAGAAATACATCATGGATCCTATTTTGTTCAACACAGCATGCGTGCGCACAGTTGGTAAGCAAATGAAAGCAGACCCCTATAGAAAGGTAATCAGGGAAATAGGTATGCTGCAGTACTACAAAATCCTAGTTATTTGGATAAATGTATGCATACAGACGCCTTGTGGAAATACAAAGAATCAGGATCCATTGTCCTAAGGCTTGGAAAAATGCCAGGCCATGCATGAAGTAAATAGGTGTAATTCCATAGCAGTTGTAAAGATAAGTTACCCAAGTCCTGTCCCTCGGGAAAAAAACAAAGGAAGCCCTGAACCCCACGCGTATCGACGCTACTCAAGCGTCTTCATCAGAGGAAAAATTGACACCCTACACGCTACACGCTACACTCTACACCCTACACAATACACGCTACTTGCTACACCCTACATGCTACACTCTACACGCTACACGCTACACGCTACACCCTACACGGTACACGCTACTTGCTACACCCTACATGCTACACTCTACACGCTACACGCTACACGCTACACCCTACACCCTACACCCTACACGCTACACGCTACACCCTACACCCTACACCCTACACGCTACAATCTACACGCTACACGCTACACACTATATGCTACACGCTAGACGCTACACTCTACACGCTACACGATACACGCTACACCCTACACGCTACATCCTACACTCTACACCCTACACCCTACACGCTACACGCTACACGCTACACCCTACACGCTACACCCTACACTCTACACCCTACACCCTACACGCTACACGCTACACGATACACCCTACACGCTGCACCCTACACTCTACACCCTACACGCTACACCCTACACGCTACACGCTACACTCTACACGCTAAACGCTACAGCTTATACCCTACACTCTACACCGTACACCCTACATGCTACACTCTACACCCTGCACGCTACACCCTACACCCTACACCCTACATGCTACACCCTACACTCTACACCCTACACCCTACATGCTACACTCTACACCCTACACCCTACTCTACATGCTACACGCTACACGGTACATGGTACACGCTACACCCTACACGCTACACCCTACACCCTACACCCTACATGCTACACCCTACACTCTACACCCTACACCCTACACGCTACACCCTATGCCCTGCACGCCACACACTACACTCTACACGCTACACCCTACACACTACACTCTACACGCTACACGCTACACGCTACACTCTACACCCTACACGCTACACTCTACACCCTACACACTACACTCTATACGCTACACGGTACACGCTACACGCTACGCCCTACACCCTACACGCTACATGTTACACTCTACACCCTACACGCTACACTCTACACCCTACACGCTACACCCTACACCCTACACGCTACACACTACACGCTACACTCTACACCCTACACGCTTGCACTCTATACGCTACACGGTACACGCTACACGCTACACCCTACAACCTACATGCTACACGCTACACCCTACACTGTACACCCTACACCCTACACGCTACACTCTACACGCTACATGCTACACCCTACACTCTACACCCTACACGCTATACGCTACACTCTACACACTGCACGCTACACGCTACACGCTACACCCTACACGCTACACTCTACACCCTACACGCTACACTCTACATGCTACACGCTACACGCTACATGCTACACGCTACACCCTACACGCTACAGTCTACACCCTACACCCTACCCCCTACACGCTACACTTCACCCTACACGCTACACCCTACACTCTACACCCTACACCCTACACGCTACTCGCTACACTCTACACCCTACCCGCTACACTCTACACGCTACACGCTACACTCTACACTCTACACGCTACACGCTACACTCTACACCCTACACGCAACACGCTACACTCTACACCCTACACGCTACACTCTGCATGCTACACGCTACACCCTACACCCTACACGCTACACTCTACACGCTACACGCTACACTCTACACCATACACGCTACACCCTACACTCTACACCCTACACCCTACACGCTATACCCGACACCCTACACCCTACATGCTTCACCCTACACGCTACACTCTACACCCTACACGCTACATGCTACACTCTACACGCTACACTCTACACCCTACACGCTACACTCTACATCCTACACCCTACACGCTATACGCTACACTCTACACCCTACACCCTACACTCTACACCCTACACGCTACACGCTACACTCTACACCCTACACCCTACACACGCTACACGCTACACCCTACACTCTACACGCTACATGCTACACTCTACACCCTACACGATACATGCTACACCCTACACTCTACAGCCTACACGCTACACTCTACACCCTACAAGCTACACGCTACACGCTACACCCTACACTCTACACCCTACACCGTACACGCTACACGCTACACTCTACACGCTACACCCTTCACTCTACACCCTACACCCTACATGCTACACTCTACACCCTACACGGTACACCCTACAATCTACATGCTACATGCTACACTCTACACTCTACACCCTACACCCTACACGCTACATGCTACACTCTACACCCTACACGCTACACTCTACACCCTACACGCTACATGCTACACTCTACACCATACACCCTACACGCTACATGCTACACGCTACACTCTACACCCTACACGCTACACGCTAGGGTGTAGAGTGTAATATGTAGCGTGTAGTTTGTAGCGTTTAGCTTGTAGGGTGTAGCGTGTAGCGTGTAGGGTGTAGAGTGTAGCGTGTAGCGTGTAGCATGTAGGGTGTAGGGTGTAGAGTGTAGAGTGTAGCGTGTAGGGTGTAGAGTGTAGGGTGTAGGATGTAGAGTGTAGGGTTTAGAGTGTAATTTGTAGCGTGTAGGGTGTAGCGTGTAGCATGTAGGGTGTAGGGTGTGGAGTGTAGGGTGTAGCGTGTAGGGTGTAGAGTGTAGCGCGTAGCGTGTAGGGTGTAGGGTGTAGAGTGTAGCGTGTAGCGTGTAGTGTACGGTGTAGAGTGTAGGGTGTAGCGTGTAGGGTGTAGAGTGTAGCGTGTAGCGTGTAGCGTGTAGGGTGTAGATTGTAGCGTGTAGGGTGCAGGGTGTAGAGTGTAGCGTGTAGGGTGTAGAGTGTAACGTGTAGCGTGTAGGGTGTAGCGTGTAGCGTGTAGGGTGTAGGGTGTAGAGTGTAACGTGTAGCGTGTAGGGTGTAGCGTGTAGCGTGTAGGGTGTAGCGTGTAGCG
The DNA here is from genome assembly GCF_051348905.1 of Ranitomeya variabilis. Taxonomy (NCBI): domain Eukaryota; kingdom Metazoa; phylum Chordata; class Amphibia; order Anura; family Dendrobatidae; genus Ranitomeya; species Ranitomeya variabilis. Next base: position 55,205 of record NW_027508182.1, on the reverse strand, counting down.
TGTAGTGTGTAGCGTGTAGAGTGTAGGGTGTAGAGTGTAGCGTGTAGGGTGTAGCATGTAGCGTGTAGGGTGTAGGGTGTAGAGTGTAGAGTGTAGCGTTTAGGGTGAAGCATGTAGGGTGTAGGGTGTCGGGTATAGCGTGTAGGGTGTAGGGTGTAGAGTGTAGGGTGTAGCGTGTATGGTGTAGAGTGTAGCGTGTAGCGTGCAGAGTATAGCGTGTAGGGTGTAGCGTGTAGCGTGTAGAGTGTAGCGTGTAGGGTGTAGAGTGTAGCGTGTAGCGTTTAGGGTGTAGGGTGTAGAGTGTAGCGTGTAGCGTGTAGAGTGTACGGTGTAGAGTGTAGGGTGTAGCGTGTAGGGTGTAGAGTGTAGCGTGTAGCGTGTAGCGTGTAGGGTTAAGCTACACACTACACACTAAACACAAAAAGAAAAGGATATGCAAACCAATGGGATCCACGTTAAATAGTCAATTTTATTGTACAAAAATAGTAATCCACAAACAGAACCAGGCAAAACATACATTTAAAAACATTAAAACACTAGTATGGCTGAATAGGCCATAAGTAATTTTACCCGAGGGAATGAAGGAAGCTAATACTTTACAGCATATGTGAGACAGGAGAAATAACCAGAGAGAAAAAATTGCTAGGTATGCGGGTACACCAATCTTAGTCAAATCTACATATAAGAAGCCTATTGTTTACTGCCAACTGTGACCCCCTGAGTACTATGACAGGAAACATACTCCAGCCTAGTATCTGGAAGAAATACATCATGGATCCTATTTTGTTCAACACAGCATGCGTGCGCACAGTTGGTAAGCAAATGAAAGCAGACCCCTATAGAAAGGTAATCAGGGAAATAGATATGCTGCAGTACTACAAAATCCTAGTTATTTGGATAAATGTATGCATACAGACGCCTTGTGGAAATACAAAGAATCAGGATCCATTGTCCTAAGGCTTGGAAAAATGCCAGGCCATGCATGAAGTAAATAGGTGTAATTCCATAGCAGTTGTAAAGATAAGTTACCCAAGTCCTGTCCCTCGGGAAAAAAACAAAGGAAGCCCTGAACCCAACGCGTATCGACGCTACTCAAGCGTCTTCATCAGAGGAAAAAGTGACACCCTACACGCTACACGCTACACTCTACACTCTACACGCTACACTCTACACCCTACACGCTACACCCTACACTCTACACGCTACATGCTACACTCTACACCCTACACAATACACGCTACTTGCTACACCCTACATGCTACACTCTACACGCTACACGCTACACGCTACACCCTACACGGTACACCCTACACCCTACACCCTACACGCTACAATCTACACGCTACACACTATACGCTACACGCTAGACGCTACACTCTACACGCTACACGCTACACGCTACACCCTACACGCTACACCCTACACTCTACACCCTACAACCAACACGCTACACGCTACACGCTACACCCTACACGCTACACCCTACACTCTACACCCTACACCCTACACGCTACACGCTACACGCTACACCCTACACGCTACACCCTACACTCTACACCCTACACGCTACACCCTACACGCTACACGTTACACTCTACACCCTACACCCTACACTCTACACCCTACACCCTACTCTCTACACTCTACACTCTACACCCTACACGCTACACTCTACACCCTACACCCTACACGCTACACGCTACACTCTGCACGCTAAACGCTACAGCTTATACCCTACACTCTACACCGTACACCCTACATGCTACACTCTACACCCTACACGCTACACCCTACACCCTACACCCTACATGCTACACCCTACACTCTACACCCTACACCCTACACGCTACACCCTACGCCCTGCACGCCACACACTACACTCTACACGCTACACCCTACACCCTACACTGTACACCCTACACCCTACACGCTACACGCTACACTCTACACGCTACACCCTACACTCTACACCCTACACCCTACACGCTATACGCTACACTCTACACCTGCACGCTACACGCTACACCCTACACGCTACACTCTACACCCTACACGCTACACCCTACACTCTACACCCTACACCCTACACACTACACGCTACTCGCTACACTCTACACCCTACACGCTACACTCTACACTCTACTCCCTACTCTCTACACGCTACACTCTATACCCTACACTCTACACGCTACGCGCTACACGCTACACACTACACACTACACGCTACACTTTACACTCTACACGCTACACACTACACGCTACACGCTACACTCTACACCCTACACCCTACTCTACATGCTACACGCTACACGGTACATGATACACGCTACACCCTACTCGCTACACGCTACACCCTACACGCTACACGCTACACTCCACACCCTACACGCTACACCCTACACCCTTCTCCCTACACTCTACACGCTACACGCTACACCCTACACCCTACACTGTACACCCTACACCCTACACGCTACACTCTACACTCTGCTCCCTACCCTCTACACGCTACACTCTATACCCTACACTCTACACGCTACGCGCTACACGCTACACACTACACGCTACACCCTACACGCTACACTTTACACTCTACACGCTACACTCCACACCCTACACCCTACACCCTACTCTACATGCTACACGCTACACGCTACACGCTACATGCTACACCCTACACGCTTCACCCTACACCCTACACGCTACACGCTACACTCTACACCCTACACTCTACACCCTACACGCTACACGCTACACGCTACACTCTACACGCTGAACGCTACAGCTTATACCCTACACTCTACACCGTACACCCTACACGCTACACTCTACACCCTACACGCTACACCCTACACCCTACACCCTACATGCTACACCCTACACTCTACACCCTACACCCTACACGCTACACTCTACACCCTACACCCTACTCTACATGCTACACGCTACACGGTACATGATACACGCTACACCCTACACGCTACACGCTACACCCTACACGCTACACGCTACACGCTACACTCTACACCCTACACGCTACACCCTACACCCTACTCCCTACACTCTACATGCTACACGCTACACCCTACACGCTACACTGTACACCCTACACTCTGCACGCTACACTCTACACTCTGCTCCCTACTCTCTACACGCTACACTCTATACCCTACACTCTACACGCTACGCGCTACACGCTACACACTACACGCTACACCCTACACGCTACACTTTAAACTCTACACGCTACACTCCACACTCTACACACTACACTCTACACCCTACACCCTACACCCTACTCTACATGCTACACGCTACACGCTACATGCTACACCCTACACGCTTCACCCTACACCCTACACGCTACACGCTACACGCTACACTCTACACCCTACACTCTACACCCTACACGCTACACGCTACACGCTACACTCTACACGCTAAACGCTACAGCTTATACCCTACACTCTACACCGTACACCCTACACGCTACACTCTACACCCTGCACGCTACACCCTACACCCTACACCCTACATGCTACACCCTACACTCTACACCCTACACCCTACTCTACATGCTACACGCTACACGGTACATGATACACGCTACACCCTACACGCTACACGCTACACCCTACACGCTACACGCTACACGCTACAATCTACACCCTACACGCTACACTCTACACCCTACACGCTACACTCTACATGCTACACGCTACACGCTACACCCTACACGCTACACTCTACACCCTACACGCTACACTCTACATGCTACACGCTACACGCTACACCCTACACGCTACACTCTACACCCTACACGCTACACTCTACACGCTACACGCTACACCCTACACGCTACACTCTACACCCTACACGCTACACCCTACACCCTACACGCTACACTCTACACCCTACACGCTACACCCTACACTCTACACCCTACACCCTACACGCTACTCGCTACACTCTACACCCTACCCGCTACACTCTACACGCTACACGCTACACTCTACACTCTACATGCTACACGCTACACTCTACACCCTACACGCAACACGTTACACTCTACACCCTACATGCTACACTCTGCACGCTACACGCTACACCCTACACCCTACACGCTACACTCTACACGCTACACGCTACACTCTACACCATACACGCTACACCCTACACTCTACACCCTACACCCTACACGCTATACCCGACACCCTACACCCTACATGCTTCACCCTACACGCTACACTCTACACTCTACACCCTACACCCTACACGCTACATGCTACACCCTACACGCAACACTCTACACCCTACACGCTACACTCTACATCCTACACCCTACACGCTATACGCTACACTCTACACCCTGCACGCTACACGCTACACTCTACACCCTACACGCTACACTCTACACCCTACACGCTACACCCTACACTCTACACCCTCCACCCTACACGCTACACGCTACACTCTACACGCTACACCCTACACTCTACACCCTACACCCTACACGCTACACGCAACACCCTACACTCTACACCCTACACCCTAAACCCTACACGCTACACCCTACACTCTACACCCTACACCCTACACTCTACACCCTACACGCTACACGCTACACTCTACACCCTACACCCTACACACGCTACACGCTACACGCTACACTCTACACCCTACACGCTACACTCTACACCCTACACGCTACACCCTACACTCTACACGCTACATGCTACACTCTACACCCTACACCCTACACGATACATGCTACACCCTACACGCTACAGCCTACACGCTACACGCTACACTCTACACCCTACAAGCTACACGCTACACGCTACACCCTACACTCTACACCCTACACCGTACACGCTACACGCTACACTCTACACGCTACACCCTTCACTCTACACCCTACACCCTACATGCTACACTCTACACCCTACACGGTACACCCAACAATCTACACGCTACATGCTACACTCTACACTCTACACCCTACACTGTCATGATCTCAATGGCAAGAGAACATAGCATCAGCATATATAGGAACTAGCTCTTGGAAGATGGGAACTGAGCTGACCATGAACTAAACCTAACGCACAACTAGCAGTGGCCGGGTAGCATGCCTACGTTGATTCTAGATGCCCAGCACCAGCCGGAGGACTAAATAATGCTAGCAGAGGAAAATATTAGTCCTAGCTCACCTCTAGAGAAATACCCCGAAAGGAGACAGAGGCCCCCCACATGTATTGGCGGTGAATTAAGATGAAATAACAAACGTAGTATGAAAATAGGTTTAGCAAATTTGAGGTCCACTTACTACATAGCAGAAGACAGAAAGGACACTTTCATGGTCAGCTGAAAACCCTATCAAAACACCATCCAGAAATTACTTTAAAACTCTGGCATTAACTCATAACACCAGAGTGGCAATTCCTGTTCACAAGAGCTTTCCAGACACAGTAACGAAACTACAGCTGTGAACTGGAACAAAAATGCAAAAACAAACATGGACAAGAGTCCAACTTATCTAGTAGTTGTCTAGGAGCAGGAACAAGCACAGAGAGGCTTCTGATAACATTGTTGACCGGCAAGCAACTAACAGAGAAGCAAGGTTATATAGCGACTCCCACATCTTGATGGGAACAGGTGAACAGAGAAGATGAAGACACCAGTTCAATTCCACCAGTAGCCACCGGGGGAGCCCAGAATCCAAATTCACAACAGTACCCCCCCCTCAAGGAGGGGGCACCGAACCCTCACCAGAACCACCAGGGCGATCAGGATGGGCCCTATGAAAGGCACGAACCAGATCAGAGGCATGAACATCAGATGCATTCACCCAAGAATTATCCTCCTGGCCGTATCCCTTCCACTTGACCAGATACTGGAGTCTCCGTCTGGAAACACGGGAGTCCAAGATTTTCTCCACAACGTACTCCAACTCACCCTCAACCAACACCGGAGCAGGAGGCTCAACGGAAGGCACAACCGGTACCTCATACCTGCGCAACAATGACCGATGAAAAACGTTATGAATAGAAAAGGATGCAGGAAGGTCCAAACGGAAGGAAACAGGGTTAAGAATCTCCAATATCTTATACGGGCCGATGAACCGAGGCTTAAACTTAGGAGAAGAGACCCTCATAGGGACAAAACGAGAAGACAACCACACCAAATCCCCAACACAAAGCCGAGGACCAACACGACGGTGGCGGTTGGCAAAAAGCTGAGTCTTCTCCTGGGACAACCTCAAATTGTCCACCACCTGCCCCCAGATCCGATGCAATCTCTCCACCACAGCATCCACTCCAGGACAATCCGAAGATTCCACCTGACCAGAGGAAAATCGAGGATGAAACCCCGAATTACAGAAAAACGGGGACACCAAAGTGGCAGAGCTGGCCCGATTATTGAGAGCGAACTCCGCCAATGGCAAAAAAGCAACCCAATCATCCTGGTCAGCAGACACAAAACACCTCAGATATGTCTCCAGGGTCTGATTAGTCCGCTCGGTCTGGCCATTCGTCTGAGGATGGAAAGCGGACGAAAAAGATAAATCTATGCCCATCCTAGCACAGAATGCCCGCCAAAATCTAGACACGAATTGGGTCCCTCTGTCAGAAATGATATTCTCAGGAATACCATGCAAACGAACAACATTTTGAAAAAACAGAGGAACCAACTCGGAAGAAGAAGGCAACTTGGGCAGAGGAACCAAATGGACCATCTTAGAGAAACGGTCACACACCACCCAGATGACAGACATCTTCTGAGAAACAGGCAGATCTGAAATAAAATCCATCGAGATGTGCGTCCAAGGCCTCTTAGGAATAGGCAAGGGCAACAATAATCCACTAGCCCGAGAACAACAAGGCTTGGCCCTAGCACAAACGTCACAAGACTGCACAAAGCCTCGCACATCTCGTGACAGGGAAGGCCACCAGAAGGACCTTGCCACCAAATCCCTGGTACCAAAAATGCCAGGATGACCTGCCAACGCAGAAGAATGAACCTCAGAGATAACTCTACTGGTCCAATCATCAGGAACAAACAATTTATCAGGTGGGCAACGATCCGGTCTATCCGCCTGAAACTCCTGCAAGGCCCGCCGCAGGTCTGGAGAAACGGCTGACAATACCACTCCATCCTTAAGGATACCTGTGGGCTCAGAGTTACCAGGCGAGTCAGGCTCAAAACTCCTAGAAAGGGCATCCGCCTTAACATTCTTAGAACCCGGTAGGTATGACACCACAAAATTAAACCGAGAGAAAAATAAAGACCAGCGCGCCTGTCTAGGATTCAGGCGCCTGGCGGTCTCAAGATAAATCAAATTTTTGTGGTCAGTCAATACCACCACCTGATGTCTGGCCCCCTCAAGCCAATGGCGCCACTCCTCAAAAGCCCACTTCATGGCCAAAAGCTCCCGATTCCCAACATCATAATTCCGCTCAGCGGGCGAAAATTTACGGGAAAAGAAGGCACAAGGCCTCATCACGGAGCAGTCAGAACTTTTCTGCGACAACACTGCCCCAGCTCCGATCTCAGAAGCGTCGACCTCAACCTGAAAAGGTAGAGCAACATCAGGCTGACGCAACACAGGGGCAGAGGAAAAACGGCGCTTAAGCTCCCAAAAGGCCTCCACAGCATCAGGGGACCAATCAGCAACATCAGCACCCTTCTTAGTCAAATCGGTCAATGGCTTAGCAATATCCGAAAAACCAGCAATAAATCGACGATAAAAGTTAGCAAAGCCCAAAAATTTCTGAAGACTCTTAAGAGAAGAGGGCTGCGTCCAATCACAAATAGCTTGAACCTTGACAGGATCCATTTCAATGGAAGAGGGAGAGAAAATATATCCCAAAAAGGAAATCCTCTGTACCCCAAAAACACACTTAGAACGCTTCACACACAAAGAATTAGACCGCAAAACCTGAAAAACCCTCCTGACTTGCTGGACATGAGAGTCCCAGTCATCCGAAAAAATCAGAATATCATCCAGATACACAATCATAAATTTATCCAAATAATCGCGAAAAATATCATGCATAAAGGACTGGAAAACAGACGGAGCATTTGAAAGACCAAAAGGCATCACTAAATACTCAAAGTGGCCCTCGGGCGTATTAAATGCGGTTTTCCACTCATCCCCCTGCCTGATTCGCACCAAATTATACGCCCCACGAAGGTCAATCTTAGAGAACCACTTGGCCCCCTTTATGCGAGCAAACAAATCAGTCAGCAACGGCAATGGGTATTGATATTTAACAGTGATTTTATTCAAAAGCCGATAATCAATACATGGTCTCAAAGAGCCGTCTTTTTTTGACACAAAGAAAAAACCGGCTCCTAAGGGAGATGACGATGGACGAATATGTCCCTTTTCCAAGGACTCCTTTATATATTCTCGCATAGCAGCATGTTCAGGCACAGACAGATTAAATAAACGACCCTTTGGGTATTTACTACCCGGGATTAAATCTATGGCACAATCGCACTCTCGGTGCGGAGGTAACGAACCAAGCTTGGATTCTTCAAAGACGTCACGATAGTCAGACGAACTCAGGAATTTCAGAGGGAATAGATGATGAAATGGAAACCACAGGTACATCCCCATGAGCCCCCTTACATCCCCAGCTCAACACAGACATAGCTCTCCAGTCGAGGACTGGGTTGTGAGATTGCAGCCAAGGCAATCCTAGCACCAAATCATCATGTAGATTATACAGCACCAGAAAGCGAATAATCTCCTGGTGATCCGGATTAATACGCATAGTTACTTGTGTCCAGTATTGTGGTTTATTATTAGCCAATGGGGTGGAGTCAATCCCCTTCAGAGGAATAGGAGTCTCCAAAGGCTCTAAATCATACCCACAGCGTTTGGCAAAGGACCAATCCATAAGACTCAAAGCGGCGCCAGAGTCGACATAGGCGTCCGTGGTAATAGATGACAAAGAGCAAATCAGGGTCACAGATAGAATAAACTTAGACGGTAAGGTGCCAATGGAAACAGATTTATCAAGCTTTTTAGTGCGCTTAGAGCATGCTGATATAACATGAGTAGAATCACCACAATAGAAACACAACCCATTTTTCCGTCTAAAATTCTGCCGCTCGCTTCGGGACAGAATTCTATCACACTGCATACTCTCTGGCGACTTCTCAGTGGACACCGCCAGATGGTGCACTGGTTTGCGCTCCCGCAAACGCCTATCGATCTGAATAGCCATTGTCATGGACTCATTCAGACCCGCAGGCACAGGGAACCCCACCATAACATCCTTAATGGCATCAGAGAGACCCTCTCTGAAAGTCGCCGCCAGGGCGCACTCATTCCACTGAGTAAGCACAGACCATTTACGGAATCTTTGGCAGTAAATTTCCGCTTCATCTTGCCCCTGAGATAGGGACATCAAAGTTTTTTCTGCCTGAAGCTCCAAATGAGGTTCATCATAAAGCAACCCCAAGGCCAGAAAAAACGCATCCACATTGAGCAACGCAGGATCCCCTGGTGTCAATGCAAAAGCCCAGTCTTGAGGGTCGCCCCGGAGCAAGGAAATCACAATCCTGACCTGCTGTGCAGGGTCTCCGGCAGAGCGAAATTTCAGGGACAAAAATAATTTGCAATTATTTCGAAAATTCTGAAACCCAGATCTATTCCCCGAGAAAAATTCCGGCAAAGGAATTTTCGGCTCAGATACAGGTGCATGAAAAACAAAGTCTTGCAAATTTTGTACCTTCGTGGCGAGATTATTCAAACCTGCAGTTACACTCTGAAGATCCATTACAAACAGGTGGACACAGAGCCATTCAAAGATTAGAAGGAGAGAAAAAAAAAAAAAAAAAAATTCTCAGCAGACTTCTTATTTCTCTCCTTTCTCAGCCAAGGATTTTAACCCTTTAGTGGGCCGGTCAAACTGTCATGATCTCAATGGCAAGAGAACATAGCATCAGCATATATAGGAACTAGCTCTTGGAAGATGGGAACTGAGCTGACCATGAACTAAACCTAACGCACAACTAGCAGTGGCCGGGTAGCATGCCTACGTTGATTCTAGATGCCCAGCACCAGCCGGAGGACTAAATAATGCTAGCAGAGGAAAATATTAGTCCTAGCTCACCTCTAGAGAAATACCCCGAAAGGAGACAGAGGCCCCCCACATGTATTGGCGGTGAATTAAGATGAAATAACAAACGTAGTATGAAAATAGGTTTAGCAAATTTGAGGTCCACTTACTACATAGCAGAAGACAGAAAGGACACTTTCATGGTCAGCTGAAAACCCTATCAAAACACCATCCAGAAATTACTTTAAAACTCTGGCATTAACTCATAACACCAGAGTGGCAATTCCTGTTCACAAGAGCTTTCCAGACACAGTAACGAAACTACAGCTGTGAACTGGAACAAAAATGCAAAAACAAACATGGACAAGAGTCCAACTTATCTAGTAGTTGTCTAGGAGCAGGAACAAGCACAGAGAGGCTTCTGATAACATTGTTGACCGGCAAGCAACTAACAGAGAAGCAAGGTTATATAGCGACTCCCACATCTTGATGGGAACAGGTGAACAGAGAAGATGAAGACACCAGTTCAATTCCACCAGTAGCCACCGGGGGAGCCCAGAATCCAAATTCACAACACTACACCCTACACGCTACATGCTACACTCTACACCCTACACGCTACACTCTACACTTTACACGCTACATGCTACACTCTACACCCTACACCCTACACGCTACATGCTACACGCTACACTCTACACCCTACACGCTACACGCTAGGGTGTAGAGTGTAATATGTAGCGTGTAGTTTGTAGCGTTTAGTTTGTAGGGTGTAGCGTGTAGCGTGTGGGGTGTAGAGTGTAGCGTGTAGCGTGTAGCATGTAGGGTGTAGGGTGTAGAGTGTAGAGTGTAGCGTGTAGGGTGTAGAGTGTAGGGTGTAGGATGTAGAGTGTAGGGTTTAGAGTGTAATGTGTAGCGTGTAGGGTGTAGCGTGTAGCATTTAGGGTGTAGGGTGTGGAGTGTAGGGTGTAGCGTGTAGGGTGTAGAGTGTAGCGTGTAGCGTGTAGGGTGTAGGGTGTAGAGTGTAGGGTGTAGCGTGTAGGGTGTAGAGTGTAGCGTGTAGGGTGTAGCGTGTAGCGTGCAGGGTGTAGAGTGTAGCGTATAGCGTGTAGGGTGTAGAGTGTAGGGTGTAGCGTGTAGGGTGTAGAGTGTAGGGTGTAGCGTGTAGGGTGTAGAGTGTAGCGTGTAGCGTGTAGGGTGTAGGGTGTAGGGTGTAGCGTGTAGGGTGTAGAGTGTAGTGTGTAGCGTGTAGGGTGTAGGGTGTAGGGTGTAGCGTGTAGTGTGTAGCGTGTAGCGTGTAGGGTGTAGCGTGTAGCATGTAGCGTGTAGCGTGTAGCATGTAGAGTGTAGGGTGTAGGGTGTAGGGTGTAGCATGTAGAGTGTAGGGTGTAGGGTGTAGCGTGTAGAGTGTAGGGTACAGAGTGTAGCGTCTAGGGTGTAGAGTGTAGCGTGTAGGGTGTAGAATATAGCGTGTAGAGAGTAGGGTGTAGGGTGTAGAGTGTAGGGTGTAGGGTGTAGAGTGTAGGGTGTAGCGTGTAGGGTGTAGCGTGTAGCGTGTAGCGTGTAGGGTGTAGGGTGTAGAGTGTAGGGTGTAGTGTGTAGGGTGTAGCGTGTATCATGTAGCGTGTAGAGTGTAGCGTCTAGCGTATAGGGTGTAGCGTGTAGCGTCTAGATTGTAGCGTGTAGGGTGTAGGGTGTAGCGTGTAGCTAGGTATGCGGGTACACCAATCTTAGTCAAATCTACATATAAGAAGCCTATTGTTTACTGCCAACTGTGACCCCCTGAGTACTATGACAGGAAACATATACTCCAGCCTAGTATCTGGAAGAAATACATCATGGATCCTATTTTGTTCAACACAGCATGCGTGCGCACAGTTGGTAAGCAAATGAAAGCAGACCCCTATAGAAAGGTAATCGGGGAAATAGATATGCTGCAGTACTACAAAATCCTAGTTGTTTGGATAAATGTATGCATACAGACGCCTTGTGGAAATACAAAGAATCAGGATCCATTGTCCTAAGGCTTGGAAAAATGCCAGGCCATGCATGAAGTAAATAGGTGTAATTCCATAGCAGTTGTAAAGATAAGTTACCCAAGTCCTGTCCCTCGGGAAAAAAACAAAGGAAGCCCTGAACCCAACGCGTATCGACGCTACTCAAGCGTCTTCATCAGAGGAAAAAGTGACACCCTACACGCTACACGCTACACTCTACACCCTACACGCTACACTCTACACCCTACACAATACACGCTACTTGCTACACCCTACATGCTACACTCTACACGCTACACGCTACACGCTACACCCTACACGGTACACCCTACACCCTACACCCTACACGCTACACGCTACACCCTACACCCTACACGCTACAATCTACACTCTACACGCTACACGCTACACGCTACACCCTACACGGTACACCCTACACCCTACACCCTACACGCTACACGCTACACGCTACACGCTACATCCTACACGCTACACCCTACACTCTACACCCTACACCCTACACGCTACACGCTACACGCTACACCCTACACGCTACACCCTACACTCTACACCCTACACGCTACACCCTACACGCTACACGTTACACTCTACACCCTACACCCTACACTCTACACCCTGCACCCTATTCTCTACACGCTACACTCTACACCCTACACGCTACACTCTACACTCTACACCCTACACCCTACACGCTACACGCTACACTCTACACGCTACACCCTACACTCTACACCCTACACCCTACACGCTATACGCTACACTCTACACCCTGCACGCTACACGCTACACCCTACACGCTACACTCTACACCCTACACGCTACACCCTACACTCTACACCCTACACCCTACACACTACACGCTACTCGCTACACTCTACACCCTACACGCTACACTCTACACTCTACTCCCTACTCTCTACACGCTACACTCTATACCCTACACTCTACACGCTACGCGCTACACGCTACACACTACACACTACACGCTACACTTTACACTCTACAAGCTACACACTACACGCTACACGCTACACTCTACACCCTACACCCTACTCTACATGCTACACGCTACACGGTACATGATACACGCTACACCCTACACGCTACACCCTACACGCTACACGCTACACTCCACACCCTACACACTACACCCTACACCCTACTCCCTACACTCTACACGCTACACGCTACACCCTACACCCTACACTGTACACCCTACACCCTACATGCTACACTCTACACTCTGCTCCCTACTCTCTACACGCTACACTCTATACCCTACACTCTACACGCTACGCGCTACACGCTACACACTACACGCTACACCCTACACGCTACACTTTACACTCTACACGCTATACTCCACACTCTACACACTACACTCTACACCCTACACCCTACACCCTACTCTACATGCTACACGCTACACGCTACATGCTACACCGTACACCCTACACTCTACACCCTACACGCTACACGCTACACGCTACACGCTACACTCTACACGCTAAACGCTACAGCTTATACCCTACACTCTACACCGTACACCCTACACGCTACACTCTACACCCTGCACGCTACACCCTACACCCTACACCCTACATGCTACACCCTACACTCTACACCCTACACCCTACATGCTACACTCTACACCCTACACCCTACTCTACATGCTACACGCTACACGGTACATGATACACGCTACACCCTACACGCTACACGCTACACCCTACACGCTACATGCTACACGCTACACTCTACACCCTACACGCTACACCCTACACCCTACTCCCTACACTCTACACGCTACACGCTACACCCTACACCCTACACTGTACACCCTACACCCTGCACGCTACACTCTACACTCTGCTCCCTACTCTATACACGCTACACTCTATACCCTACACTCTACACGCTACACACTACACGCTACACCCTACACGCTACACTCTACACACTACACTCTACACCCTACACCCTACTCTACATGCTACACGCTACACGCTACATGCTACACCCTACACGCTACACCCTACACCCTACACTGTACACCCTACACCCTGCACGCTACACTCTACACTCTGCTCCCTACTCTATACACGCTACACCCTACTCCCTACACTCTACACGCTACACACTACACGCTACACCCTACACGCTACACTCTACACACTACACTCTACACCCTACACCCTACTCTACATGCTACACGCTACACGCTACATGCTACACCCTACACGCTACACCCTACACCCTACACGCTACACGCTGCACGCTACACTCTACACCCTACACTCTACACCCTACACGCTACACGCTACACTCTACACGCTAAACGCTACAGCTTATACCCTACACTCTACACCGTACACCCTACACGCTACACTCTACACCCTGCACGCTACACCCTACACCCTACACCCTACATGCTACACCCTACACTCTACACCCTACACCCTACACGCTACACCCTACGCCCTGCACGCCACACACTACACTCTACACGCTACACCCTACACGCTACACTCTACACGCTACACGCTACACGCTACACTCTACACCCTACACGCTACACTCTACACCCTACACACTACACTCTACACGCTACACGGTACACGCTACACGCTACGCCCTACACCCTACACGCTACATGTTACACTCTACACCCTACACGCTACACTCTACACCCTACACGCTACACCCTACACCCTACACGCTACACACTACACGCTACACTCTACACCCTACACGCTGCACTCTATACGCTACACGGTACACGCTACACGCTACACCCTACATCCTACATGCTACACGCTACACCCTACACTGTACACCCTACACCCTACACGCTACACTCTACACGCTACATGCTACACCCTACACTCTACACCCTACACGCTATACGCTACACTCTACACCCTGCACGCTACACGCTACACCCTACACGCTACACTCTACACCCTACACGCTACACTCTACATGCTACACGCTACACGCTACATGCTACACGCTACACCCTACACACTACACTCTACACCCTACACCCTACACCCTACACGCTACACTCTACACCCTACACGCTACACCCTACACTCTACACCCTACACCCTACACGCTACTCGCTACACTCTACACCCTACCCGCTACACTCTACACGCTACACGCTACACTCTACACTCTACACGCTACACGCTACACTCTACACCCTACACGCAACACGCTACACTCTACACCCTACACGCTACACTCTACACCATACACGCTACACCCTACACTCTACACCCTACACTCTACACGCTATACCCGACACCCTACACCCTACATGCTTCACCCTACATGCTACACTCTACACCCTACACGCTACACCCTACACTCTACACCCTACACCCTACACACTACACGCTACTCGCTACACTCTACACCCTACACGCTACACTCTACACTCTACTCCCTACTCTCTACACGCTACACTCTATACCCTACACTCTACACGCTACGCGCTACACGCTACACACTACACGCTACACGCTACACTCTACACCCTACACCCTACTCTACATGCTACACGCTACACGGTACATGATACACGCTACACCCTACACGCTACACGCTACACCCTACACGCTACACGCTACACTCCACACCCTACACGCTACACCCTACACCCTACTCCCTACACTCTACACGCTACACGCTACACCCTACACCCTACACTGTCCACCCTACCATCTACACGCTACACTCTATACCCTACACTCTAGACGCTACGCGCTACACGCTACACACTACACACTACACGCTACACTTTACACTCTACACGCTACACACTACACGCTACACGCTACACTCTACACCCTACACCCTACTCTACATGCTACACGCTACACGGTACATGATACACGCTACACCCTACACGCTACACGCTACACCCTACACGCTACACGCTACACTCCACACCCTACACGCTACACTCTACACCCTACTCCCTACACTCTACACGCTACACGCTACACCCTACACCCTACACTGTACACCCTACACCCTACATGCTACACTCTACACTCTGCTCCCTACTCTCTACACGCTACACTCTATACCCTACACTCTACACGCTACGCGCTACACGCTACACACTACACGCTACACCCTACACGCTACACTTTACACTCTACACGCTACACTCCACACTCTACACACTACACTCTACACCCTACACCCTACACCCTACTCTACATGCTACACGCTACACGCTACATGCTACACCCTACACGCTTCACCCTACACCCTACACGCTACACGCTACACGCTACACTCTACACCCTACACTCTACACCCTACACGCTACACGCTACACGCTACACTCTACACGCTAGACGCTACAGCTTATACCCTACACTCTACACCGTACACCCTACACGCTACACTCTACACCCTGCACGCTACACCCTACACCCTACACCCTACATGCTACACCCTACACTGTACACCCTACACCCTGCACGCTACACTCTACACTCTGCTCCCTACTCTCTACACGCTACACTCTATACCCTACACTCTACACGCTACGCGCTACACGCTACACACTACACGCTACACCCTACACGCTACACTTTACACTCTACACGCTACACTCTACACTCTACACACTACACTCTACACCCTACACCCTACTCTACATGCTACATGCTACACGCTACATGCTACACCCTACACGCTACACCCTACACCCTACAAGCTACACGCTACACGCTACACTCTACACCCTACACTCTACACCCTACACGCTACACGCTACACGCTACACTCTACACGCTAAACGCTACAGCTTATACCCTACACTCTACACCGTACACCTTACACGCTACACTCTACACCCTACACGCTACACCCTACACCCTACACCCTACATGCTACACCCTACACTCTACACCCTACACCCTACACGCTACACCCTACGCCCTGCACGCCACACACTACACTCTACACGCTACACCCTACACGCTACACTCTACACGCTACACGCTACACGCTACACTCTACACCCTACACGCTACACTCTACACCCTACACACTACACTCTACACGCTACACGGTACACGCTACACGCTACGCCCTACACCCTACACGCTACATGTTACACTCTACACCCTACACGCTACACTCTACACCCTACACGCTACACCCTACACCCTACACGCTACACACTACACGCTACACTCTACACCCTACACGCTGCACTCTATATGCTACACGGTACACGCTACACGCTACACCCTACACTGTACACCCTACACCCTACACGCTACACTCTACACACTACATGCTACACCCTACACTCTACACCCTACACGCTATACGCTACACTCTACACCCTGCACGCTACACGCTACACGCTACACCCTACACGCTACACTCTACACCCTACACGCTACACTCTACATGCTACACGCTACACGCTACATGCTACATGCTACACCCTACACGCTACACTCTACACCCTACACCCTACACCCTACACGCTACACTCTACACCCTACACGCTACACCCTACACTCTACACCCTACACCCTACACGCTACTCGCTACACTCTACACCCTACCCGCTACACTCTACACGCTACACGCTACACTCTACACTCTACACGCTACACGCTACACTCTACACCCTACACGCAACACGCTACACTCTACACCCTACACGCTACACTCTGCACGCTGCACGCTACACCCTACACCCTACATGCTACACTCTACATGCTACACGCTACACTCTACACCATGCACGCTACACCCTACACTCTACACCCTACACCCTACACTCTATACCCGACACCCTACACCCTACATGCTTCACCCTACACGCTACACTCTACACTCTACACCCTACACGCTACATGCTACACTCTACACGCTACACTCTACACCCTACACGCTACACTCTACATCCTTCACCCTACACGCTATACGCTACACTCTACACCCTGCACGCTACACGCTACACTCTACACCCTACACGCTACACTCTACACCCTACACGCTACACCCTACACTCTACACTCTCCACCCTACACGCTACACGCTACACTCTACACGCTACACCCTACACGCTACACTCTACACCCTACACGCAACATCCTACACTCTACACCCTACACCCTAAACCCTACACGCTACACCCTACACGCTACACTCTACACCCTACACCCTACACTCTACACCCTACATGCTACACGCTACACTCTACACCCTACATCCTACACACGCTACACGCTACACCCTACACTCTACACGCTACATGCTACACTCTACACCCTACACGATACATGCTACACCCTACACGCTACAGCCTACACGCTACACGCTACACTCTACACCCTACAAGCTACACGCTACACGCTACACCCTACACTCTACACCCTACACCGTACACGCTACACGCTACACTCTACACGCTACACCCTTCACTCTACACCCTACACTCTACATGCTACACTCTACACCCTACACGGTACACCCTACAATCTACACGCTACATGCTACACTCTACACTCTACACCCTACACCCTACACGCTACATGCTACACTCTACACCCTACACGCTACACTCTACACCCTACACGCTACATGCTACACTCTACACCATACACCCTACACGCTACATGCTACACGCTACACTCTACACCCTACACGCTACACGCTAGGGTGTAGAGTGTAATATGTAGCGTGTAGTTTGTAGCGTTTAGCTTGTAGGGTGTAGCGGGTAGCGTGTAGGGTGTAGAGTGTAGCGTGTAGCGTGTAGCATGTAGGGTGTAGGGTGTAGAGTGTAGAGTGTAGCGTGTAGGGTGTAGAGTGTAGGGTGTAGGATGTAGAGTGTAGGGTTTAGAGTGTAATGTGTAGCGTGTAGGGTGTAGTGTGTAGCATGTAGGGTGTAGGGTGTGGAGTGTAGGGTGTAGCGTGTAGGGTGTAGAGTGTAGCGTGTAGCGTGTAGGGTGTAGGGTGTAGAGTGTAGGGTGTAGCGTGTAGGGTGTAGAGTGTAGCGTGTAGGGTGTAGCGTGTAGCGTGCAGGGTGTAGCGTGTAGCATGTAGCGTGTAGCGTGTAGCATGTAGAGTGTAGGGTGTAGGGTGTAGGGTGTAGCATGTAGAGTGTAGAATGTAGGGTGTAGCGTGTAGAGTGTAGGGTATAGAGTGTAGCATCTAGGGTGTAGAGTGTAGCGTGTAGCGTGTAGGGTGTAGAGTGTAGCGTGTAGGGTGTAGAATATAGCGTGTAGAGAGTAGGGTGTAGGGTGTAGAGTGTAGGGTGTAGGGTGTAGAGTGTAACGTGTAGCGTGTAGGGTGTAGCGTGTAGCGTGTAGGGTGTAGGGTGTAGAGTGTAGGGTGTAGCGTGTAGGGTGTAGCGTGTAGCGTGTAGGGTGTAGGGTGTAGAGTGTAGGGTGTAGCGTGTAGGGTGTAGCGTGTATCGTGTAGCGTGTAGAGTGTAGCGTCTAGCGTATAGGGTGTAGCGTGTAGCGTGTAGATTGTAGCGTGTAGGGTGTAGGGTGTAGGGTGTAGGGTGTAGCGTGTAGGGTGTAGAGTGTAGCGTGTAGTGTGTAGGGTGTAGGGTGTAGAGTGCAGAGTGTAGGGTGTAGAGTGTAGCGTGTAGAGTGTAGGGTGTAGAGTGTAGGGTGTAGAGTGTAATGTGTAGTGTGTAGGGTGTAGCGTGTAGCGTGTAGGGTGTAGCGTGTAGCGTGTAGGGTGCAGGGTGTAGAGTGTAACGTGTAGCGTGTAGGGTGTAGCGTGTAGCGTGTAGGGTGTAGCGTGTAGCGTGTAGTGTGTAGGGTGTAGGGTGTAGAGTGTAGCGTGTAGCGTGTAGGGTGTAGGGTGTAGAGTGCAGAGTGTAGGGTGTAGAGTGTAGCGTGTAGAGTGTAGGGTGTAGAGTGTAGGGTGTAGAGTGTAACGTGTAGTGTGTAGGGTGTAGCGTGTAGGGTGTAGGGTGTAGAGTGTAACGTGTAGCGTGTAGGGTGTAGCGTGTAGCATGTAGGGTGTAGGGTGTGGAGTGTAGGGTGTAGCGTGTAGGGTGTAGAGTGTAGCGTGTAGCGTGTAGGGTGTAGAGTGTAGGGTGTAGCGTGTAGGGTGTAGAGTGTAGCGTGTAGGGTGTAGCGTGTAGCGTGCAGGGTGTAGAGTGTAGCGTATAGCGTGTAGGGTGTAGAGTGTAGGGTGTAGCGTGTAGGGTGTAGAGTGTAGGGTGTAGCGTGTAGGGTGTAGAGTGTAGCGTGTAGCGTGTAGGGTGTAGGGTGTAGAGTGTAACGTGTAGTGTGTAGGGTGTAGCGTGTAGCGTGTAGGGTGTAGCGTGTAGCGTGTAGGGTGCAGGGTGTAGAGTGTAACATGTAGCGTGTAGGGTGTAGCGTGTAGCGTGTATGGTGTAGCGTGTAGCGTGTAGCGTGTAGTGTGTAGCGTGTAGGGTGTAGGGTGTAGAGTGTAGCGTGTAGGGTGTAGGGTGTAGAGTGCAGAGTGTAGGGTGTAGAGTGTAGCGTGTAGAGTGTAGGGTGTAGAGTGTAGGGTGTAGAGTGTAACGTGTAGTGTGTAGGGTGTAGCGTGTAGCGTGTAGGGTGTAGCGTGTAGCGTGTAGGGAGCAGGGTGTAGACACTCTACACCGTACACCCTACATGCTACACTCTACACCCTACACGCTACACCCTACACCCTACACCCTACATGCTACACCCTACACTCTACACCCTACACGCTACACCCTATGCCCTGCACGCCACACACTAAACTCTACACGCTACACCCTACACCCTACACTGTACACCCTACACCCTACACGCTACACGCTACACTCTACACGCTACACCCTACACTCTACACCCTACACTCTGCACTCTACACCCTACACCCTACACGCTACACTCTACACCCTACACCCTACACGCTACATGTTACACTCTACACCCTGCACCCTACACGCTATACGCTACACTCTACACCCTGCACGCTACACGCTACACCCTACACGCTACACTCTACACCCTACACGCTACACCCTACACTCTACACCCTACACCCTACACACTACACGCTACTCGCTACACTCTACACCCTACACGCTACACTCTACACTCTACTCCCTACTCTCTACACGCTACACTCTATACCCTACACTCTACACGCTACGCGCTACACGCTACACACTACACACTACACGCTACACTTTACACTCTACACGCTACACACTACACGCTACACGCTACACTCTACACCCTACACCCTACTCTACATGCTACACGCTACACGGTACATGATACACGCTACACCCTACACGCTACACGCTACACCCTACACGCTACACGCTACACTCTACACCCTACACGCTACACCCTACACCCTACTCCCTACACTGTACACCCTACACCCTACATGCTACACTCTACACTCTGCTCCCTACTCTCTACACGCTACACTCTATACCCTACACTCTACACGCTACGCGCTACACGCTACACACTACACGCTACACCCTACACGCTACACTTTACACTCTACACGCTACACTCCACACTCTACACACTACACTCTACACCCTACACCCTACTCTACATGCTACACGCTACACGCTACATGCTACACCCTACACGCTTCACCCTACACCCTACACGCTACACGCTACACGCTACACTCTACACCCTACACTCTACACCCTACACGCTACACGCTACACGCTACACGCTACACTCTACACGCTAAACGCTACAGCTTATACCCTACACTCTACACCGTACACCCTACACGCTACACTCTACACCCTGCACGCTACACCCTACACCCTACACCCTACATGCTACACCCTACACTCTACACCCTACACCCTACATGCTACACTCTACACCCTACACCCTACTCTACATGCTACACGCTACACGGTACATGATACACGCTACACCCTACACGCTACACGCTACACCCTACACGCTACACCCTACACTCTACACCCTACAACCAACACGCTACACGCTACACGCTACACCCTACACGCTACACCCTACACTCTACACCCTACACGCTACACCCTACACGCTACACGTTACACTCTACAACCTACACCCTACACTCTACACCCTACACCCTACTCTCTACACTCTACACTCTACACCCTACACGCTACACTCTACACCCTACACCCTACACGCTACACGCTACACTCTACACGCTAAACGCTACAGCTTATACCCTACACTCTACACTGTACACCCTACATGCTACACCCTACACTCTACACCCTACACCCTACACGCTACACCCTACGCCCTGCACGCCACACACTACACTCTACACGCTACACCCTACACCCTACACTGTACACCCTACACCCTACACGCTACACGCTACACTCTACACGCTACACCCTACACTCTACACCCTACACCCTACACGCTATACGCTACACTCTACACCTGCACGCTACACGCTACACCCTACACGCTACACTCTACACCCTACACGCTACACCCTACACTCTACACCCTACACCCTACACACTACACGCTACTCGCTACACTCTACACCCTACACGCTACACTCTACACTCTACTCCCTACTCTCTACACGCTACACTCTATACCCTACACTCTACACGCTACGCGCTACACGCTACACACTACACACTACACGCTACACTTTACACTCTACACGCTACACACTACACGATACACGCTACACTCTACACCCTACACCCTACTCTACATGCTACACGCTACACGGTACATGATACACGCTACACCCTACTCGCTACACGCTACACCCTACACGCTACACGCTACACTCCACACCCTACACGCTACACCCTACACCCTTCTCCCTACACTCTACACGCTACACGCTACACCCTACACCCTACACTGTACACCCTACACCCTACACGCTACACTCTACACTCTGCTCCCTACCCTCTACACGCTACACTCTATACCCTACACTCTACACGCTACGCGCTACACACTACACGCTACACCCTACACGCTACACTTTACACTCTACACGCTACACTCCACACCCTACACCCTACACCCTACTCTACATGCTACACGCTACACGCTACATGCTACACCCTACACGCTTCACCCTACACCCTACACGCTACACGCTACACTCTACACCCTACACTCTACACCCTACACGCTACACGCTACACGCTACACTCTACACGCTAAACGCTACAGCTTATACCCTACACTCTACACCGTACACCCTACACGCTACACTCTACACCCTACACGCTACACCCTACACCCTACACCCTACATGCTACACCCTACACTCTACACCCTACACCCTACACGCTACACTCTACACCCTACACCCTACTCTACATGCTACACGCTACACGGTACATGATACACGCTACACCCTACATGCTACACGCTACACCCTACACGCTACACGCTACACGCTACACTCTACACCCTACACGCTACACCCTACACCCTACTCCCTACACTCTACATGCTACACGCTACACCCTACACCCTACACTGTACACCCTACACTCTGCACGCTACACTCTACACTCTGCTCCCTACTCTCTACACGCTACACTCTATACCCTACACTCTACACGCTACGCGCTACACGCTACACACTACACGCTACACCTACACGCTACACTTTACACTCTACACGCTACACTCCACACTCTACACACTACACTCTACACCCTACACCCTACACTCTACTCTACATGCTACACGCTACACGCTACATGCTACACCCTACACGCTTCACCCTACACCCTACACGCTACACGCTACACGCTACACTCTACACCCTACACTCTACACCCTACACGCTACACGCTACACGCTACACTCTACACGCTAAACGCTACAGCTTATACCCTACACTCTACACCGTACACCCTACACGCTACACTCTACACCCTGCACGCTACACCCTACACCCTACACCCTACATGCTACACCCTACACTCTACACCCTACACCCTACATGCTACACTCTACACCCTACACCCTACTCTACATGCTACACGCTACACGGTACATGATACACGCTACACCCTACACGCTACACGCTACACCCTACACGCTACACGCTACACGCTACAATCTACACCCTACACGCTACACCCTACACCCTACTCCCTACACTCTACACGCTACACGCTACACCCTACACCCTACACTGTACACCCTACACCCTGCACGCTACACTCTACACTCTGCTCCCTACTCTCTACACGCTACACTCTATACCCTACACTCTACACGCTACGCGCTACACGCTACACACTACACGCTACACCCTACACGCTACACTTTACACTCTACACGCTACACTCTACACTCTACACACTACACTCTACACCCTACACCCTACACCCTACTCTACATGCTACACGCTACATGCTACACCCTACACGCTACACCCTACACCCTACACGCTACACGCTACACGCTACACGCTACACTCTACACCCTACACTCTACACCCTACACGCTACACGCTACACTCTACACGCTAAACGCTACAGCTTATACCCTACACTCTACACCGTACACCCTACACGCTACACTCTACACCCTACACGCTACACCCTACACCCTACACCCTACATGCTACACCCTACACTCTACACCCTACACCCTACACGCTACACCCTACGCCCTGCACGCCACACACTACACTCTACACGCTACACCCTACACACTACACTCTACACGCTACACGCTACACGCTACACGCTACACTCTACACCCTACACGCTACACTCTACACCCTACACACTACACTCTATACGCTACACGGTACACGCTACACGCTACGCCCTACACCCTACACGCTACATGTTACACTCTACACCCTACACGCTACACTCTACACCCTACACGCTACACCCTACACCCTACACCCTACTCTCTACACTCTACACTCTACACCCTACACGCTACACTCTACACCCTACACCCTACACGCTACACGCTACACTCTACACGCTAAACGCTACAGCTTATACCCTACACTCTACACTGTACACCCTACATGCTACACTCTACACCCTACACGCTACACCCTACACCCTACACCCTACATGCTACACCCTACACTCTACACCCTACACCCTACACGCTACACCCTACGCCCTGCACGCCACACACTACACTCTACACGCTACACCCTACACCCTACACTGTACACCCTACACCCTACACGCTACACGCTACACTCTACACGCTACACCCTACACTCTACACCCTACACCCTACACGCTATACGCTACACTCTACACCTGCACGCTACACGCTACACCCTACACGCTACACTCTACACCCTACACGCTACACCCTACACTCTACACCCTACACCCTACACACTACACGCTACTCGCTACACTCTACACCCTACACGCTACACTCTACACTCTACTCCCTACTCTCTACACGCTACACTCTATACCCTACACTCTACACGCTACGCGCTACACGCTACACACTACACACTACACGCTACACTTTACACTCTACACGCTACACACTACACGATACACGCTACACTCTACACCCTACACCCTACTCTACATGCTACACGCTACACGGTACATGATACACGCTACACCCTACTCGCTACACGCTACACCCTACACGCTACACGCTACACTCCACACCCTACACGCTACACCCTACACCCTTCTCCCTACACTCTACACGCTACACGCTACACCCTACACCCTACACTGTACACCCTACACCCTACACGCTACACTCTACACTCTGCTCCCTACCCTCTACACGCTACACTCTATACCCTACACTCTACACGCTACGCGCTACACACTACACGCTACACCCTACACGCTACACTTTACACTCTACACGCTACACTCCACACCCTACACCCTACACCCTACTCTACATGCTACACGCTACACGCTACATGCTACACCCTACGCGCTTCACCCTACACCCTACACGCTACACGCTACACTCTACACCCTACACTCTACACCCTACACGCTACACGCTACACGCTACACTCTACACGCTAAACGCTACAGCTTATACCCTACACTCTACACCGTACACCCTACACGCTACACTCTACACCCTACACGCTACACCCTACACCCTACACCCTACATGCTACACCCTACACTCTACACCCTACACCCTACACGCTACACTCTACACCCTACACCCTACTCTACATGCTACACGCTACACGGTACATGATACACGCTACACCCTACACGCTACACGCTACACCCTACACGCTACACGCTACACGCTACACTCTACACCCTACACGCTACACCCTACACCCTACTCCCTACACTCTACATGCTACACGCTACACCCTACACCCTACACTGTACACCCTACACTCTGCACGCTACACTCTACACTCTGCTCCCTACTCTCTACACGCTACACTCTATACCCTACACTCTACACGCTACGCGCTACACGCTACACACTACACGCTACACCCTACACGCTACACTTTACACTCTACACGCTACACTCCACACTCTACACACTACACTCTACACCCTACACCCTACACTCTACTCTACATGCTACACGCTACACGCTACATGCTACACCCTACACGCTTCACCCTACACCCTACACGCTACACGCTACACGCTACACTCTACACCCTACACTCTACACCCTACACGCTACACGCTACACGCTACACTCTACACGCTAAACGCTACAGCTTATACCCTACACTCTACACCGTACACCCTACACGCTACACTCTACACCCTGCACGCTACACCCTACACCCTACACCCTACATGCTACACCCTACACTCTACACCCTACACCCTACATGCTACACTCTACACCCTACACCCTACTCTACATGCTACACGCTACACGGTACATGATACACGCTACACCCTACACGCTACACGCTACACCCTACACGCTACACGCTACACGCTACAATCTACACCCTACACGCTACACCCTACACCCTACTCCCTACACTCTACATGCTACACGCTACACCCTACACCCTACACTGTACACCCTACACTCTGCACGCTACACTCTACACTCTGCTCCCTACTCTCTACACGCTACACTCTATACCCTACACTCTACACGCTACGCGCTACACGCTACACACTACACGCTACACCCTACACGCTACACTTTACACTCTACACGCTACACTCCACACTCTACACACTACACTCTACACCCTACACCCTACACTCTACTCTACATGCTACACGCTACACGCTACATGCTACACCCTACACGCTTCACCCTACACCCTACACGCTACACGCTACACGCTACACTCTACACCCTACACTCTACACCCTACACGCTACACGCTACACGCTACACTCTACACGCTAAACGCTACAGCTTATACCCTACACTCTACACCGTACACCCTACACGCTACACTCTACACCCTGCACGCTACACCCTACACCCTACACCCTACATGCTACACCCTACACTCTACACCCTACACCCTACATGCTACACTCTACACCCTACACCCTACTCTACATGCTACACGCTACACGGTACATGATACACGCTACACCCTACACGCTACACGCTACACCCTACACGCTACACGCTACACGCTACAATCTACACCCTACACGCTACACCCTACACCCTACTCCCTACACTCTACACGCTACACGCTACACCCTACACCCTACACTGTACACCCTACACCCTGCACGCTACACTCTACACTCTGCTCCCTACTCTCTACACGCTACACTCTATACCCTACACTCTACACGCTACGCGCTACACGCTACACACTACACGCTACACCCTACACGCTACACTTTACACTCTACACGCTACACTCTACACTCTACACACTACACTCTACACCCTACACCCTACACCCTACTCTACATGCTACACGCTACACGCTACATGCTACACCCTACACGCTACACCCTACACCCTACACGCTACACGCTACACGCTACACGCTACACTCTACACCCTACACTCTACACCCTACACGCTACACGCTACACGCTACACTCTACACGCTAAACGCTACAGCTTATACCCTACACTCTACACCGTACACCCTACACGCTACACTCTACACCCTACACGCTACACCCTACACCCTACACCCTACATGCTACACCCTACACTCTACACCCTACACCCTACACGCTATACCCTACGCCCTGCACGCCACACACTACACTCTACACGCTACACCCTACACACTACACTCTACACGCTACACGCTACACGCTACACGCTACACTCTACACCCTACACGCTACACTCTACACCCTACACACTACACTCTATACGCTACACGGTACACGCTACACGCTACGCCCTACACCCTACACGCTACATGTTACACTCTACACCCTACACGCTACACTCTACACCCTACACGCTACACCCTACACCCTACACGCTACACACTACACGCTACACTCTACACCCTACACGCTGCACTCTATACGCTACACGGTACACGCTACACGCTACACCCTACACCCTACATGCTACACTCTACACCCTACACTGTACACCCTACACCCTACACGCTACACTCTACACGCTACATGCTACACCCTACACTCTACACCCTACACGCTATACGCTACACTCTACACACTGCACGCTACACGCTACACGCTACACCCTACACGCTACACTCTACACCCTACACGCTACACTCTACATGCTACACGCTACACGCTACATGCTACACGCTACACCCTACACGCTACACTCTACACCCTACACCCTACCCTCTACACGCTACACTCTTCACCCTACACGCTACACCCTACACTCTACACCCTACACCCTACACGCTACTCGCTACACTCTACACCCTACCCGCTACACTCTACACGCTACACGCTACACTCTACACTCTACACGCTACACGCTACACTCTACACCCTACACGCAACACGCTACACTCTACACCCTACACGCTACACTCTGCATGCTACACGCTACACCCTACACCCTACACGCTACACTCTACACGCTACACGCTACACTCTACACCATACACGCTACACCCTACACTCTACACCCTACACCCTACACGCTATACCCGACACCCTACACCCTACATGCTTCACCCTACACGCTACACTCTACACTCTACACCCTACACGCTACATGCTACACTCTACACGCTACACTCTACACCCTACACGCTACACTCTACATCCTACACCCTACACGCTATACGCTACACTCTACACCCTACACTCTACACCCTACACCCTACACACGCTACACGCTACACCCTACACTCTACACACTACATGCTACACTCTACACCCTACACGATACATGCTACACCCTACACGCTACAGCCTACACGCTACACGCTACACTCTACACCCTACAAGCTACACGCTACACGCTACACCCTACACTCTACACCCTACACCGTACACGCTACACGCTACACTCTACACGCTACACCCTTCACTCTACACCCTACACCCTACATGCTACACTCTACACCCTACACGGTACACCCTACAATCTACATGCTACATGCTACACTCTACACTCTACACCCTACACCCTACACGCTACATGCTACACTCTACACCCTACACGCTACACTCTACACCCTACACGCTACATGCTACACTCTACACCATACACCCTACACGCTACATGCTACACGCTACACTCTACACCCTACACGCTACACGCTAGGGTGTAGAGTGTAATATGTAGCGTGTAGTTTGTAGCGTTTAGCTTGTAGGGTGTAGCGTGTAGCGTGTAGGGTGTAGAGTGTAGCGTGTAGCGTGTAGCATGTAGGCTGTAGGGTGTAGAGTGTAGAGTGTAGCGTGTAGGGTGTAGAGTGTAGGGTGTAGGATGTAGAGTGTAGGGTTTAGAGTGTAATTTGTAGCGTGTAGGGTGTAGCGTGTAGCATGTAGGGTGTAGGGTGTGGAGTGTAGGGTGTAGCGTGTAGGGTGTAGAGTGTAGCGTGTAGCGTGTAGGGTGTAGAGTGTAGGGTGTAGCGTGTAGGGTGTAGAGTGTAGCGTGTAGGGTGTAGCGTGTAGCGTGCAGGGTGTAGAGTGTAGCGTATAGCGTGTAGGGTGTAGAGTGTAGGGTGTAGCGTGTAGGGTGTAGAGTGTAGGGTGTAGCGTGTAGGGTGTAGAGTGTAGCGTGTAGCGTGTAGGGTGTAGGGTGTAGGGTGTAGCGTGTAGGGTGTAGAGTGTAGCGTGTAGCGTGTAGGGTGTAGGGTGTAGGGTGTAGCATGTAGTGTGTAGCGTGTAGTGTGTAGGGTGTAGCGTGTAGCATGTAGCGTGTAGCGTGTAGCATGTAGAGTGTAGGGTGTAGGGTGTAGCATGTAGAGTGTAGGGTGTAGGGTGTAGCGTGTAGAGTGTAGGGTATAGAGTGTAGCGTCTAGGGTGTAGAGTGTAGCGTGTAGCGTGTAGGGTGTAGAGTGTAGCGTGTAGGGTGTAGAATATAGCGTGTAGAGAGTAGGGTGTAGCATGTAGCGTGTAGGGTGTAGGGTGTAGAGTGTAGGGTGTAGCGTGTAGGGTGTAGCGTGTAGGGTGTAGGGTGTAGAGTGTAGGGTGTAGCGTGTAGGGTGTAGCGTGTATCGTGTAGCGTGTAGCGTCTAGCGTATAGGGTGTAGCGTGTAGCGTGTAGATTGTAGCGTGTAGGGTGTAGGGTGTAGGGTGTAGCGTGTAGCGTGTAGGGTGTAGAGTGTAGCGTGTAGTGTGTAGGGTGTAGGGTGTAGAGTGCAGAGTGTAGGGTGTAGAGTGTAGCGTGTAGAGTGTAGGGTGTAGAGTGTAGGGTGTAGAGTGTAACGTGTAGTGTGTAGGGTGTAGCGTGTAGCGTGTAGGGTGTAGCGTGTAGCGTGTAGGGTGCAGGGTGTAGAGTATAACATGTAGCGTGTAGGGTGTAGCGTGTAGCGTGTATGGTGTAGCGTGTAGCGTGTAGTGTGTAGCGTGTAGGGTGTAGGGTGTAGAGTGTAGCGTGTAGGGTGTAGGGTGTAGAGTGCAGAGTGTAGGGTGTAGAGTGTAGCGTGTAGAGTGTAGGGTGTAGAGTGTAGGGTGTAGAGTGTAACGTGTAGTGTGTAGGGTGTAGCGTGTAGCGTGTAGGGTGTAGCGTGTAGCGTGTAGGGAGCAGGGTGTAGAGTGTAGCGTGTAGGGTGTAGAGTGTAACGTGTAGCGTGTAGGGTGTAGTGTGTAGGGTGTAGGGTGTAGAGTGTAACGTGTAGCGTGTAGGGTGTAGCGTGTAGCGTGTAGGGTGTAGGGTGTAGAGTGTAGCGTGTTGCATGTAGGGTGTAGAGTGTAGCGTGGAGAGTGTAGCGTGTAGCGTGTAGAGTGTAGCGTGTAGGGTGTAGAGTATAGTGTGTAGCGTGTAGGGTGTATGGTGTAGAGTGTAGAGTGTAGCATGTAGCGTGTAGCGTGTAGAGTGTAGCGTGTAGGGTGTAGAGTGTAGCGTGTTGCATGTAGGGTGTACAGTGTAGCGTGTAGCGTGTAGAGTGTAGGGTGTAGAGTGTAGCGTGTAGCGTGTAGAGTGTAGGGTGTAGAGTGTAGCGTGTTGCGTGTGGAGTGTAGCGTGTAGCGTGTAGGTTGTAGAGTGTAGCGTGTTGCGTGTGGAGTGTAGCGTGTAGCGTGTAGGTTGTAGAGTGTAGCGTGTAGCGTGTAGGGTGTAGGGTGTAGCGTGTAGCGTGTAGAGTGTAGAGTGTAGCGTGTAGCATGTAGAGTTTAGAGTGTAGCGTGTAGGGTGTAGAGTGTAGCGCGTAGCGTGTAGGGTGTAGGGTGTAGAGTGTAGCGTGTAGCGTGTAGTGTACGGTGTAGAGTGTAGGGTGTAGCGTGTAGGGTGTAGAGTGTAGCGTGTAGCGTGTAGCGTGTAGGGTGTAGGGTGTAGATTGTAGCGTGTAGGGTGCAGGGTGTAGAGTGTAGCGTGTAGGGTGTAGAGTGTAACGTGTAGCGTGTAGGGTGTAGCGTGTAGCGTGTAGGGTGTAGGGTGTAGAGTGTAACGTGTAGCGTGTAGGGTGTAGCGTGTAGCGTGTAGGGTGTAGCGTGTAGCGTGTAGTGTGTAGCGTGTAGAGTGTAGGGTGTAGAGTGTAGCGTGTAGGGTATAGAGTGTAGCGTGTTGCGTGTAGGGTGTAGAGTGTAGCGTGTAGCGTGTAGAGTGTAGAGTGTAGCGTGTAGCGTGTAGAGTGTAGGGTGTAGAGTATAGCGTGTAGCGTGTAGGGTGTTGGGTGTAGAGTGTAGAGTGTAGCATGTAGCGTGTAGCGTGTAGAGTGTAGCGTGTAGCGTGTAGAGTGTAGGGTGTAGCGTGTAGCGTGTAGCGTGTAGAGTGTAGGGTGTAGAGTGTAGGGTGTAGAGTGTAACGTGTAGTGTGTAGGGTGTAGTGTGTAGCGTGTAGGGTGTAGCGTGTAGCGTGTAGGGAGCAGGGTGTAGAGTGTAGCGTGTAGGGTGTAGAGTGTAACGTGTAGCGTGTAGGGTGTAGTGTGTAGGGTGTAGGGTGTAGAGTGTAACGTGTAGCGTGTAGGGTGTAGCGTGTAGCGTGTAGGGTGTAGGGTGTAGAGTGTAGCGTGTTGCATGTAGGGTGTAGAGTGTAGCGTGTAGAGTGTAGCGTGTAGCGTGTAGCGTGTAGAGTGTAGCGTGTAGGGTGTAGAGTATAGTGTGTAGCGTGTAGGGTGTATGGTGTAGAGTGTAGAGTGTAGCATGTAGCGTGTAGCGTGTAGAGTGTAGCGTGTAGGGTGTAGAGTGTAGCGTGTTGCATGTAGGGTGTACAGTGTAGCGTGTAGCGTGTAGAGTGTAGGGTGTAGAGTGTAGCGTGTAGCGTGTAGAGTGTAGGGTGTAGAGTGTAGCGTGTTGCGTGTGGAGTGTAGCGTGTAGCGTGTAGGTTGTAGAGTGTAGCGTGTTGCGTGTGGAGTGTAGCGTGTAGCGTGTAGGTTGTAGAGTGTAGCGTGTAGCGTGTAGGGTGTAGGGTGTAGCGTGTAGCGTGTAGAGTGTAGAGTGTAGCGTGTAGCATGTAGAGTTTAGAGTGTAGCGTGTAGGGTGTAGAGTGTAGCGCGTAGCGTGTAGGGTGTAGGGTGTAGAGTGTAGCGTGTAGCGTGTAGTGTACGGTGTAGAGTGTAGGGTGTAGCGTGTAGGGTGTAGAGTGTAGCGTGTAGCGTGTAGCGTGTAGGGTGTAGGGTGTAGATTGTAGCGTGTAGGGTGCAGGGTGTAGAGTGTAGCGTGTAGGGTGTAGAGTGTAACGTGTAGCGTGTAGGGTGTAGCGTGTAGCGTGTAGGGTGTAGGGTGTAGAGTGTAACGTGTAGCGTGTAGGGTGTAGCGTGTAGCGTGTAGGGTGTAGCGTGTAGCGTGTAGTGTGTAGCGTGTAGAGTGTAGGGTGTAGAGTGTAGCGTGTAGGGTGTAGCATGTAGCGTGTAGGGTGTAGGGTGTAGAGTGTAGAGCGTAGCGTTTAGGGTGAAGCATGTAGGGTGTAGGGTGTCGGGTATAGCGTGTAGGGTTTAGGGTGTAGAGTGTAGGGTGTAGCGTGTATGGTGTAGAGTGTAGCGTGTAGCGTGCAGAGTATAGCGTGTACGGTGTAGCGTGCAGCGTGCAGAGTGTAGCGTGTAGGGTATAGAGTGTAGCGTGTTGCGTGTAGCGTGTAGAGTGTAGAGTGTAGCGTGTAGCGTGTAGAGTGTAGGGTGTAGAGTATAGCGTGTAGGGTGTAGGGTGTAGAGTGTAGAGTGTAGCATGTAGCGTGTAGCGTGTAGAGTGTAGCGTGTAGCGTGTAGAGTGTAGGGTGTAGCGTGTAGCGTGTAGCGTGTAGAGTGTAGGGTGTAGAGTGTAGCGTGTAGCGTGTAGAGTGTAGAGTGTAGCGTGTAGGGTGTAGAGTGTAGCGTGTAGCGTTTAGGGTGTAGGGTGTAGAGTGTAGCGTGTAGCGTGTAGAGTGTACGGTGTAGAGTGTAGGGTGTAGCGTGTAGGGTGTAGAGTGTAGCGTGTAGCGTGTAGCGTGTAGCGTGTAGGGTTAAGCTACACACTACACACTAAACACAAAAAGAAAAGGATATGCAAACCAATGGGATCCACGTTAAATAGTCAATTTTATTGTACAAAAATAGTAATCCACAAACAGAACCAGGCAAAACATACATTTAAAAACATTTAAAACACTAGTATGGCTGAATAGGCCATAAGTAATTTTACCCGAGGGAATGAAGGAAGCTAATACTTTACAGCACATGTGAGACAGGAGAAATAACCAGAGAGAAAAAATTGCTAGGTATGCGGGTACACCAATCTTAGTCAAATCTACATATAAGAAGCCTATTGTTTACTGCCAACTGTGACCCCCTGAGTACTATGACAGGAAACATATACTCCAGCCTAGTATCTGGAAGAAATACATCATGGATCCTATTTTGTTCAACACAGCATGCGTGCGCACAGTTGGTAAGCAAATGAAAGCAGACCCCTATAGAAAGGTAATCAGGGAAATAGATATGCTGCAGTACTACAAAATCCTAGTTATTTGGATAAATGTATGCATACAGACGCCTTGTGGAAATACAAAGAATCAGGATCCATTGTCCTAAGGCTTGGAAAAATGCCAGGCCATGCATGAAGTAAATAGGTGTAATTCCATAGCAGTTGTAAAGATAAGTTACCCAAGTCCTGTCCCTCGGGAAAAAAACAAAGGAAGCCCTTTACCCCACGCGTATCGACGCTACTCAAGCGTCTTCATCAGAGAAAAAAGTGACACCCTACACGCTACACGCTACACTCTACACCCTACACGCTACTCTACACCCTACCCGCTACACCCTACACTCTACACGCTACACACTACACGCTACACCCTACACGGTACACCCTACACCCTACACCCTACACGCTACAATCTACACGCTACACGCTACACACTATACGCTACACGCTTGACGCTACACTCTACACGCTACACGCTACACCCTACACCCTACACGCTACACCCTACGCCCTGCACGCCACACACTACACTCTACACGCTACACCCTACACCCTACACTGTACACCCTACACCCTACACGCTACACGCTACACTCTACACGCTACACCCTACACTCTACACCCTACACCCTACACGCTATACGCTACACTCTACACCTGCACGCTACACGCTACACCCTACACGCTACACTCTACACCCTACACGCTACACCCTACACTCTACACCCTACACCCTACACACTACACGCTACTCGCTACACTCTACACCCTACACGCTACACTCTACACTCTACTCCCTACTCTCTACACGCTACACTCTATACCCTACACTCTACACGCTACGCGCTACACGCTACACACTACACACTACACACTACACTTTACACTCTACACGCTACACACTACACGCTACACGCTACACTCTACACCCTACACCCTACTCTACATGCTACACGCTACACGGTACATGATACACGCTACACCCTACACGCTACACGCTACACCCTACACGCTACACGCTACACTCCACACCCTACACGCTACACCCTACACCCTACTCCCTACACTCTACACGCTACACGCTACACCCTACACCCTACACTGTACACCCTACACCCTACACGCTACACTACACGCTACATGCTACACCCTACACTCTACACCCTACACGCTATACGCTACACTCTACACCCTGCACGCTACACGCTACACCCTACACGCTACACTCTACACCCTACATGCTACACTCTACATGCTACACGCTACACGCTACATGCTACATGCTACACCCTACACGCTACACTCTACACCCTACACCCTACACGCTACACTCTACACCCTACACGCTACACCCTACACTACACCCTACACCCTACACGCTACTCGCTACACTCTACACCCTACTCCCTACACTCTACACGCTACACGCTACACCCTACACCCTACACTGTACACCCTACACCCTACATGCTACACTCTACACTCTGCTCCCTACTCTCTACACGCTACACTCTATACCCTACACTCTACACGCTACGCGCTACACGCTACACACTACACGCTACACCCTACACGCTACACTTTACACTCTACACGCTACACTCCACACTCTACACACTACACTCTACACCCTACACCCTACACCCTACTCTACATGCTACACGCTACACCCTACACGCTTCACCCTACACCCTACACGCTACACGCTACACGCTACACTCTACACCCTACACTCTACACCCTACACGCTACACGCTACACTCTACACTCTAAACGCTACAGCTTATACCCTACACTCTACACCGTACACCCTACACGCTACACTCTACACCCTACACTCTACACCCTACACGCTACACGCTACACGCTACACGCTACACTCTACACGCTAAACGCTACAGCTTATACCCTACACTCTACACCGTACACCCTACACGCTACACTCTACACCCTACACGCTACACCCTACACCCTACACCCTACATGCTACACCCTACACTCTACACCCTACACCCTACACGCTACATGCTACACTCTACACCCTACACGCTACACTCTACACCCTACACGCTACATGCTACACTCTACACCATACACCCTACACGCTACATGCTACACGCTACACTCTACACCCTACACGCTACACGCTAGGGAGTAGAGTGTAATATGTAGCGTGTAGTTTGTAGCGTTTAGCTTGTAGGGTGTAGCGGGTAGCGTGTAGGGTGTAGAGTGTAGCGTGTAGCGTGTAGCATGTAGGGTGTAGGGTGTAGAGTGTAGAGTGTAGCGTGTAGGGTGTAGAGTGTAGGGTGTAGGATGTAGAGTGTAGGGTTTAGAGTGTAATGTGTAGCGTGTAGGGTGTAGCGTGTAGCATGTAGGGTGTAGGGTGTGGAGTGTAGGGTGTAGCGTGTAGGGTGTAGAGTGTAGCGTGTAGGGTGTAGCGTGTAGCGTGCAGGGTGTAGAGTGTAGCGTATAGCATGTAGGGTGTAGTGAAGGGTGTAGCGTGTAGGGTGTAGAGTGTAGGGTGTAGCGTGTAGGGTGTAGAGTGTAGAGTGTAGCATGTAGGGTGTAGGGTGTAGCGTGTAGGGTGTAGAGTGTAGCGTGTAGCGTGTAGGGTGTAGGGTGTAGGGTGTAGCATGTAGTGTGTAGCGTGTAGCGTGTATGGTGTAGCGTGTAGCATGTAGCGTGTAGCGTGTAGCATGTAGAGTGTAGGGTGTAGGGTGTAGGGTGTAGCATGTAGAGTGTAGGGTGTAGGGTGTAGCGTGTAGAGTGTAGGGTATAGAGTGTAGCGTCTAGGGTGTAGAGTGTAGCGTGTAGCGTGTAGGGTGTAGAGTGTAGCGTGTAGGGTGTAGAATATAGCGTGTAGAGAGTAGGGTGTAGGGTGTAGAGTGTAGGGTGTAGGGTGTAGAGTGTAGGGTGTAGCGTGTAGGGTGTAGCGAGTAGCGTGTAGGGTGTAGGGTGTAGAGTGTAGGGTGTAGCGTGTAGGGTGTAGCGTGTATCGTGTAGCGTGTAGAGTGTAGCGTCTAGCGTATAGGGTGTAGCGTGTAGCGTGTAGATTGTAGCTTGTAGGGTGTAGGGTGTAGCATGTAGCGTGTAGGGTGTAGAGTGTAGCGTGTAGTGTGTAGGGTGTAGGGTGTAGAGTGCAGAGTGTAGGGTGTAGAGTGTAGGGTGTAGAGTGTAACGTGTAGCGTGTAGGGTGTAGCGTGTAGCGTGTAGGGTGTAGCGTGTAGCGTGTAGGGTGCAGGGTGTAGAGTGTAACGTGTAGCGTGTAGGGTGTAGCGTGTAGCGTGTAGGGTGTAGCGTGTAGCGTGTAGCGTGTAGGGTGTAGGGTGTAGAGTGTAGCGTGTAGGGTGTAGAGTGTAACGTGTAGCGTGTAGGGTGTAGTGTGTAGGGTGTAGGGTGTAGAGTGTAGCGTGTAGCGTGTAGGGTGTAGCGTGTAGCGTGTAGGGTGTAGCGTGTAGCGTGTAGTGTGTAGCGTGTAGGGTGTAGGGTGTAGAGTGTAGCGTGTAGGGTGTAGCATGTAGCGTGTAGGGTGTAGGGTGTATAGTGTAGCGTGTAGTGTGAAGCATGCAGGGTGTAGGGTGTCGGGTATAGCGTGTAGGGTGTAGGGTGTAGAGTGTAGGAAGTAGCGTGTATGGTGTAGAGTGTAGCGTGTAGAGTGTAGCGTGTAGGGTGTAGGGTGTAGCGTGTAGCGTGCAGAGTGTAGCGTGTAGGGTGTAGAGTGTAGCGTGTTGCGTGTAGGGTGTAGAGTGTAGCGTGTAGAGTGTAGAGTGTAGCGTGTAGCGTGTAGCGTGTAGAGTATAGCGTGTAGGGTGTAGAGTATAGTGTGTAGCGTGTAGGGTGTAGAGTGTAGCATGTAGCGTGTAGCGTGTAGAGTGTAGCGTGTAGGGTGTAGAGTGTAGCGTGTTGCATGTAGGGTGTACAGTGTAGCGTGTAGAGTGTAGGGTGTAGAGTGTAGCGTGTAGCGTGTAGAGTGTAGGGTGTAGAGTGTAGCGTGTAGCGTGTAGAGTGTAGCGTGTAGCGTGTAGGTTGTAGAGTGTAGCATGTAGCGTGTAGGGTGTAGGGTGTAGCGTGTAGCGTGTAGAGTGTAGATTGTAGCGTGTAGCATGTAGAGTGTAGAGTGTAGCGTGTAGGGTGTAGAGTGTAGCGCGTAGCGTGTAGGGTGTAGGGTGTAGAGTGTAGCGTGTAGAGTGTACGGTGTAGAGTGTAGGGTTAAGCTACACGCTACACACTAAACACAAAAAGAAAAGGATATGCAAACCAATGGGATCCACCTTAAATAGTCAATTTTATTGCACAAAAATAGTAATCCACAAACAGAACCAGGCAAAACATACATTTAAAAACATTTAAAACACTAGTATGGCTGAATAGGCCATAAGTAATTTTACCCGAGGGAATGAAGGAAGCTAATACATTACAGCATATGTGAGACAGGAGAAATAACCAGAGAGAAAAAATTGCTAGGTATGCGGGTACACCAATCTTAGTCAAATCTACATATAAAAAGCCTATTGTTTACTGCCAACTGTGACCCCCTGAGTACTATGACAGGAAACATATACTCCAGCCTAGTATCTGGAAGAAATACATCATGGATCCTATTTTGTTCAACACAGCATGCGTGCGCACAGTTGGTAAGCAAATGAAAGCAGACCCCTATAGAAAGGTAATCAGGGAAATAGATATGCTGCAGTACTACAAAATCCTAGTTATTTGGATAAATGTATGCATACAGACGCCTTGTGGAAATACAAAGAATCAGGATCCATTGTCCTAAGGCTTGGAAAAATGCCAGGCCATGCATGAAGTAAATAGGTGTAATTCCATAGCAGTTGTAAAGATAAGTTACCCAAGTCCTGTCCCTCGGGAAAAAAACAAAGGAAGCCCTGAACCCCACGCGTATCGACGCTACTCAAGCGTCTTCATCAAAGGAAAAAGTGACACCCTACACGCTACACGCTACACTCTACACCCTACACAATACACGCTACTTGCTACACCCTACATGCTACACTCTACACGCTACACGCTACACGCTACACCCTACACGGTACACCCTACACCCTACACCCTACACGCTACATGCTACACCCTACACCCTACACGCTACAATCTACACTCTACACGCTACACGCTACACTCTAAACCCTACACGCAACACGCTACACTCTACACCCTACACGCTACACTCTGCATTCTACACGCTACACCCTACACCCTGCACGCAACACTCTGCACGCTACACGCTACACTCTACACCATACACGCTACACACTACACTCTACACACTACACCCTACACGCTATACCCGACACCCTACACCCTACATGCTTCACCCTACATGCTACACTCTACACTCTACACCCTACACCCTACACGCTACATGCTACAACCTACACGCTACACTCTACACCCTACACTCTACACGCTACACACTACACGCTACACCCTACACGCTACACGCTACACCCTACACGCTACACGTTACACTCTACACCCTACACCCTACACGCTACACGCTACACCCTACACGCTACACGTTACACTCTACACCCTACACGCTACACTCTACACCCTGCACCCTACACGCTACAATCTACACCCTACACCCTACACGCTACACGCTACACTCTACACCCTACACTCTACACTCTACATGCTACACGCTACACGCTACATGCTACACGCTACACCCTACACGCTACAGTCTACACCCTACACCCTACCCCCTACACGCTACACTCTTCACCCTACACGCTACACCCTACACTCTACACCCTACACCCCACACGCTACTCGCTACACTCTACACCCTACCCGCTACACTCTACACGCTACACGCTACACTCTACACCCTACACGCAACACGCTACACTCTACACCCTACACGCTACACTCTGCATGCTACACGCTACACCCTACACCCTACACGCTACACTCTACACGCTACACGCTACACTCTACACCATACACGCTACACCCTACACTCTACACCCTACACCCTACACGCTATACCCGACACCCTACACCCTACATGCTTCACCCTACACGCTACACTCTACACTCTACACCCTACACGCTACATGCTACACTCTACACGCTACACTCTACACCCTACACGCTACACTCTACATCCTACACCCTACACGCTATACGCTACACTCTACACCCTACACCCTACACTCTACACCCTACACCCTACACACGCTACACGCTACACCCTACACTCTACACGCTACATGCTACACTCTACACCCTACACGATACATGCTACACCCTACACGCTACAGCCTACACGCTACACGCTACACTCTACACCCTACAAGCTACACGCTACACGCTACACCCTACACTCTACACCCTACACCGTACACGCTACACGCTACACTCTACACGCTACACCCTTCACTCTACACCCTACACCCTACATGCTACACTCTACACCCTACACGGTACACCCTACAATCTACATGCTACATGCTACACTCTACACTCTACACCCTACACCCTACACGCTACATGCTACACTCTACACCCTACACGCTACACTCTACACCCTACACGCTACATGCTACACTCTACACCATACACCCTACACGCTACATGCTACACGCTACACTCTACACCCTACACGCTACACGCTAGGGTGTAGAGTGTAATATGTAGCGTGTAGTTTGTAGCGTTTAGCTTGTAGGGTGTAGCGTGTAGCGTGTAGGGTGTAGAGTGTAGCGTGTAGCGTGTAGCATGTAGGGTGTAGGGTGTAGAGTGTAGAGTGTAGCGTGTAGGGTGTAGAGTGTAGGGTGTAGGATGTAGAGTGTAGGGTTTAGAGTGTAATTTGTAGCGTGTAGGGTGTAGCGTGTAGCATGTAGGGTGTAGGGTGTGGAGTGTAGGGTGTAGCGTGTAGGGTGTAGAGTGTAGCGTGTAGCGTGTAGGGTGTAGAGTGTAGGGTGTAGCGTGTAGGGTGTAGAGTGTAGCGTGTAGGGTGTAGCGTGTAGCGTGCAGGGTGTAGAGTGTAGCGTATAGCGTGTAGGGTGTAGAGTGTAGGGTGTAGCGTGTAGGGTGTAGAGTGTAGGGTGTAGCGTGTAGGGTGTAGAGTGTAGCGTGTAGCGTGTAGGGTGTAGGGTGTAGAGTGTAACGTGTAGTGTGTAGGGTGTAGCGTGTAGCGTGTAGGGTGTAGCGTGTAGCGTGTAGGGTGCAGGGTGTAGAGTGTAACATGTAGCGTGTAGGGTGTAGCGTGTAGCGTGTATGGTGTAGCGTGTAGCGTGTAGCGTGTAGTGTGTAGCGTGTAGGGTGTAGGGTGTAGAGTGTAGCGTGTAGGGTGTAGGGTGTAGAGTGCAGAGTGTAGGGTGTAGAGTGTAGCGTGTAGAGTGTAGGGTGTAGAGTGTAGGGTGTAGAGTGTAACGTGTAGTGTGTAGGGTGTAGCGTGTAGCGTGTAGGGTGTAGCGTGTAGCGTGTAGGGAGCAGGGTGTAGACACTCTACACCGTACACCCTACATGCTACACTCTACACCCTACACGCTACACCCTACACCCTACACCCTACATGCTACACCCTACACTCTACACCCTACACGCTACACCCTATGCCCTGCACGCCACACACTAAACTCTACACGCTACACCCTACACCCTACACTGTACACCCTACACCCTACACGCTACACGCTACACTCTACACGCTACACCCTACACTCTACACCCTACACCCTACACGCTATACGCTACACTCTACACCCTGCACGCTACACGCTACACCCTACACGCTACACTCTACACCCTACACGCTACACCCTACACTCTACACCCTACACCCTACACACTACACGCTACTCGCTACACTCTACACCCTACACGCTACACTCTACACTCTACTCCCTACTCTCTACACGCTACACTCTATACCCTACACTCTACACGCTACGCGCTACACGCTACACACTACACACTACACGCTACACTTTACACTCTACACGCTACACACTACACGCTACACGCTACACTCTACACCCTACACCCTACTCTACATGCTACACGCTACACGGTACATGATACACGCTACACCCTACACGCTACACGCTACACCCTACACGCTACACGCTACACTCTACACCCTACACGCTACACCCTACACCCTACTCCCTACACTGTACACCCTACACCCTACATGCTACACTCTACACTCTGCTCCCTACTCTCTACACGCTACACTCTATACCCTACACTCTACACGCTACGCGCTACACGCTACACACTACACGCTACACCCTACACGCTACACTTTACACTCTACACGCTACACTCCACACTCTACACACTACACTCTACACCCTACACCCTACTCTACATGCTACACGCTACACGCTACATGCTACACCCTACACGCTTCACCCTACACCCTACACGCTACACGCTACACGCTACACTCTACACCCTACACTCTACACCCTACACGCTACACGCTACACGCTACACGCTACACTCTACACGCTAAACGCTACAGCTTATACCCTACACTCTACACCGCACACCCTACACGCTACACTCTACACCCTGCACGCTACACCCTACACCCTACACCCTACATGCTACACCCTACACTCTACACCCTACACCCTACATGCTACACTCTACACCCTACACCCTACTCTACATGCTACACGCTACACGGTACATGATACACGCTACACCCTACACGCTACACGCTACACCCTACACGCTACACCCTACACTCTACACCCTACAACCAACACGCTACACGCTACACGCTACACCCTACACGCTACACCCTACACTCTACACCCTACACGCTACACCCTACACGCTACACGTTACACTCTACAACCTACACCCTACACTCTACACCCTACACCCTACTCTCTACACTCTACACTCTACACCCTACACGCTACACTCTACACCCTACACCCTACACGCTACACGCTACACTCTACACGCTAAACGCTACAGCTTATACCCTACACTCTACACTGTACACCCTACATGCTACACTCTACACCCTACACGCTACACCCTACACCCTACACCCTACATGCTACACCCTACACTCTACACCCTACACCCTACACGCTACACCCTACGCCCTGCACGCCACACACTACACTCTACACGCTACACCCTACACCCTACACTGTACACCCTACACCCTACACGCTACACGCTACACTCTACACCCTACACTCTACACCCTACACCCTACACGCTATACGCTACACTCTACACCTGCACGCTACACGCTACACCCTACACGCTACACTCTACACCCTACACGCTACACCCTACACTCTACACCCTACACCCTACACACTACACGCTACTCGCTACACTCTACACCCTACACGCTACACTCTACACTCTACTCCCTACTCTCTACACGCTACACTCTATACCCTACACTCTACACGCTACGCGCTACACGCTACACACTACACACTACACGCTACACTTTACACTCTACACGCTACACACTACACGATACACGCTACACTCTACACCCTACACCCTACTCTACATGCTACACGCTACACGGTACATGATACACGCTACACCCTACTCGCTACACGCTACACCCTACACGCTACACGCTACACTCCACACCCTACACGCTACACCCTACACCCTTCTCCCTACACTCTACACGCTACACGCTACACCCTACACCCTACACTGTACACCCTACACCCTACACGCTACACTCTACACTCTGCTCCCTACCCTCTACACGCTACACTCTATACCCTACACTCTACACGCTACGCGCTACACGCTACACACTACACGCTACACCCTACACGCTACACTTTACACTCTACACGCTACACTCCACACCCTACACCCTACACCCTACTCTACATGCTACACGCTACACGCTACATGCTACACCCTACACGCTTCACCCTACACCCTACACGCTACACGCTACACTCTACACCCTACACT
Organism: Ranitomeya variabilis; assembly: GCF_051348905.1. NCBI lineage: Eukaryota > Metazoa > Chordata > Amphibia > Anura > Dendrobatidae > Ranitomeya > Ranitomeya variabilis. The sequence continues at coordinate 10,701 of NW_027508182.1, read as the reverse complement.
CTACACCCTACACGCTACACGCTACACGCTACACTCTACACGCTAAACGCTACAGCTTATACCCTACACTCTACACCGTACACCCTACACGCTACACTCTACACCCTACACGCTACACCCTACACCCTACACCCTACATGCTACACCCTACACTCTACACCCTACACCCTACACGCTACACTCTACACCCTACACCCTACTCTACATGCTACACGCTACACGGTACATGATACACGCTACACCCTACACGCTACACGCTACACCCTACACGCTACACGCTACACGCTACACTCTACACCCTACACGCTACACCCTACACCCTACTCCCTACACTCTACATGCTACACGCTACACCCTACACCCTACACTGTACACCCTACACTCTGCACGCTACACTCTACACTCTGCTCCCTACTCTCTACACGCTACACTCTATACCCTACACTCTACACGCTACGCGCTACACGCTACACACTACACGCTACACCCTACACGCTACACTTTACACTCTACACGCTACACTCCACACTCTACACACTACACTCTACACCCTACACCCTACACCCTACTCTACATGCTACACGCTACACGCTACATGCTACACCCTACACGCTTCACCCTACACCCTACACGCTACACGCTACACGCTACACTCTACACCCTACACTCTACACCCTACACGCTACACGCTACACGCTACACTCTACACGCTAAACGCTACAGCTTATACCCTACACTCTACACCGTACACCCTACACGCTACACTCTACACCCTGCACGCTACACCCTACACCCTACACCCTACATGCTACACCCTACACTCTACACCCTACACCCTACATGCTACACTCTACACCCTACACCCTACTCTACATGCTACACGCTACACGGTACATGATACACGCTACACCCTACACGCTACACGCTACACCCTACACGCTACACGCTACACGCTACAATCTACACCCTACACGCTACACCCTACACCCTACTCCCTACACTCTACACGCTACACGCTACACCCTACACCCTACACTGTACACCCTACACCCTGCACGCTACACTCTACACTCTGCTCCCTACTCTCTACACGCTACACTCTATACCCTACACTCTACACGCTACGCGCTACACGCTACACACTACACGCTACACCCTACACGCTACACTTTACACTCTACACGCTACACTCTACACTCTACACACTACACTCTACACCCTACACCCTACACCCTACTCTACATGCTACACGCTACACGCTACATGCTACACCCTACACGCTACACCCTACACCCTACACGCTACACGCTACACGCTACACGCTACACTCTACACCCTACACTCTACACCCTACACGCTACACGCTACACGCTACACTCTACACGCTAAACGCTACAGCTTATACCCTACACTCTACACCGTACACCCTACACGCTACACTCTACACCCTACACGCTACACCCTACACCCTACACCCTACATGCTACACCCTACACTCTACACCCTACACCCTACACGCTACACCCTACGCCCTGCACGCCACACACTACACTCTACACGCTACACCCTACACACTACACTCTACACGCTACACGCTACACGCTACACGCTACACTCTACACCCTACACGCTACACTCTACACCCTACACACTACACTCTATACGCTACACGGTACACGCTACACGCTACGCCCTACACCCTACACGCTACATGTTACACTCTACACCCTACACGCTACACTCTACACCCTACACGCTACACCCTACACCCTACACGCTACACACTACACGCTACACTCTACACCCTACACGCTGCACTCTATACGCTACACGGTACACGCTACACGCTACACCCTACACCCTACATGCTACACGCTACACCCTACACTGTACACCCTACACCCTACACGCTACACTCTACACGCTACATGCTACACCCTACACTCTACACCCTACACGCTATACGCTACACTCTACACACTGCACGCTACACGCTACACGCTACACCCTACACGCTACACTCTACACCCTACACGCTACACTCTACATGCTACACGCTACACGCTACATGCTACACGCTACACCCTACACGCTACACTCTACACCCTACACCCTACCCTCTACACGCTACACTCTTCACCCTACACGCTACACCCTACACTCTACACCCTACACCCTACACGCTACTCGCTACACTCTACACCCTACCCGCTACACTCTACACGCTACACTCTACACTCTACACGCTACACGCTACACTCTACACCCTACACGCAACACGCTACACTCTACACCCTACACGCTACACTCTGCATGCTACACGCTACACCCTACACCCTACACGCTACACTCTACACGCTACACGCTACACTCTACACCATACACGCTACACCCTACACTCTACACCCTACACCCTACACGCTATACCCGACACCCTACACCCTACATGCTTCACCCTACACGCTACACTCTACACTCTACACCCTACACGCTACATGCTACACTCTACACGCTACACTCTACACCCTACACGCTACACTCTACATCCTACACCCTACACGCTATACGCTACACTCTACACCCTACACTCTACACCCTACACCCTACACACGCTACACGCTACACCCTACACTCTACACACTACATGCTACACTCTACACCCTACACGATACATGCTACACCCTACACGCTACAGCCTACACGCTACACGCTACACTCTACACCCTACAAGCTACACGCTACACGCTACACCCTACACTCTACACCCTACACCGTACACGCTACACGCTACACTCTACACGCTACACCCTTCACTCTACACCCTACACCCTACATGCTACACTCTACACCCTACACGGTACACCCTACAATCTACATGCTACATGCTACACTCTACACTCTACACCCTACACCCTACACGCTACATGCTACACTCTACACCCTACACGCTACACTCTACACCCTACACGCTACATGCTACACTCTACACCCTACACGATACATGCTACACCCTACACGCTACAGCCTACACGCTACACGCTACACTCAACACCCTACAAGCTACACGCTACACGCTACACCCTACACTCTACACCCTACACCGTACACGCTACACGCTACACTCTACACGCTACACCCTTCACTCTACACCCTACACCCTACATGCTACACTCTACACCCTACACGGTACACCCTACAATCTACATGCTACATGCTACACTCTACACTCTACACCCTACACCCTACACGCTACATGCTACACTCTACACCCTACACGCTACACTCTACACCCTACACGCTACATGCTACACTCTACACCATACACCCTACACGCTACATGCTACACGCTACACTCTACACCCTACACGCTACACGCTAGGGTGTAGAGTGTAATATGTAGCGTGTAGTTTGTAGCGTTTAGCTTGTAGGGTGTAGCGTGTAGCGTGTAGGGTGTAGAGTGTAGCGTGTAGCGTGTAGCATGTAGGGTGTAGGGTGTAGAGTGTAGAGTGTAGCGTGTAGGGTGTAGAGTGTAGGGTGTAGGATGTAGAGTGTAGGGTTTAGAGTGTAATTTGTAGCGTGTAGGGTGTAGCGTGTAGCATGTAGGGTGTAGGGTGTGGAGTGTAGGGTGTAGCGTGTAGGGTGTAGAGTGTAGCGTGTAGCGTGTAGGGTGTAGAGTGTAGGGTGTAGCGTGTAGGGTGTAGAGTGTAGCGTGTAGGGTGTAGCGTGTAGCGTGCAGGGTGTAGAGTGTAGCGTATAGCGTGTAGGGTGTAGAGTGTAGGGTGTAGCGTGTAGGGTGTAGAGTGTAGGGTGTAGCGTGTAGGGTGTAGAGTGTAGCGTGTAGCGTGTAGGGTGTAGGGTGTAGAGTGTAACGTGTAGTGTGTAGGGTGTAGCGTGTAGCGTGTAGGGTGTAGCGTGTAGCGTGTAGGGTGCAGGGTGTAGAGTGTAACATGTAGCGTGTAGGGTGTAGCGTGTAGCGTGTATGGTGTAGCGTGTAGCGTGTAGCGTGTAGTGTGTAGCGTGTAGGGTGTAGGGTGTAGAGTGTAGCGTGTAGGGTGTAGGGTGTAGAGTGCAGAGTGTAGGGTGTAGAGTGTAGCGTGTAGAGTGTAGGGTGTAGAGTGTAGGGTGTAGAGTGTAACGTGTAGTGTGTAGGGTGTAGCGTGTAGCGTGTAGGGTGTAGCGTGTAGCGTGTAGGGAGCAGGGTGTAGACACTCTACACCGTACACCCTACATGCTACACTCTACACCCTACACGCTACACCCTACACCCTACACCCTACATGCTACACCCTACACTCTACACCCTACACGCTACACCCTATGCCCTGCACGCCACACACTAAACTCTACACGCTACACCCTACACCCTACACTGTACACCCTACACCCTACACGCTACACGCTACACTCTACACGCTACACCCTACACTCTACACCCTACACCCTACACGCTATACGCTACACTCTACACCCTGCACGCTACACGCTACACCCTACACGCTACACTCTACACCCTACACGCTACACCCTACACTCTACACCCTACACCCTACACACTACACGCTACTCGCTACACTCTACACCCTACACGCTACACTCTACACTCTACTCCCTACTCTCTACACGCTACACTCTATACCCTACACTCTACACGCTACGCGCTACACGCTACACACTACACACTACACGCTACACTTTACACTCTACACGCTACACACTACACGCTACACGCTACACTCTACACCCTACACCCTACTCTACATGCTACACGCTACACGGTACATGATACACGCTACACCCTACACGCTACACGCTACACCCTACACGCTACACGCTACACTCTACACCCTACACGCTACACCCTACACCCTACTCCCTACACTGTACACCCTACACCCTACATGCTACACTCTACACTCTGCTCCCTACTCTCTACACGCTACACTCTATACCCTACACTCTACACGCTACGCGCTACACGCTACACACTACACGCTACACCCTACACGCTACACTTTACACTCTACACGCTACACTCCACACTCTACACACTACACTCTACACCCTACACCCTACTCTACATGCTACACGCTACACGCTACATGCTACACCCTACACGCTTCACCCTACACCCTACACGCTACACGCTACACGCTACACTCTACACCCTACACTCTACACCCTACACGCTACACGCTACACGCTACACGCTACACTCTACACGCTAAACGCTACAGCTTATACCCTACACTCTACACCGTACACCCTACACGCTACACTCTACACCCTGCACGCTACACCCTACACCCTACACCCTACATGCTACACCCTACACTCTACACCCTACACCCTACATGCTACACTCTACACCCTACACCCTACTCTACATGCTACACGCTACACGGTACATGATACACGCTACACCCTACACGCTACACGCTACACCCTACACGCTACACCCTACACTCTACACCCTACAACCAACACGCTACACGCTACACGCTACACCCTACACGCTACACCCTACACTCTACACCCTACACGCTACACCCTACACGCTACACGTTACACTCTACAACCTACACCCTACACTCTACACCCTACACCCTACTCTCTACACTCTACACTCTACACCCTACACGCTACACTCTACACCCTACACCCTACACGCTACACGCTACACTCTACACGCTAAACGCTACAGCTTATACCCTACACTCTACACTGTACACCCTACATGCTACACTCTACACCCTACACGCTACACCCTACACCCTACACCCTACATGCTACACCCTACACTCTACACCCTACACCCTACACGCTACACCCTACGCCCTGCACGCCACACACTACACTCTACACGCTACACCCTACACCCTACACTGTACACCCTACACCCTACACGCTACACGCTACACTCTACACCCTACACTCTACACCCTACACCCTACACGCTATACGCTACACTCTACACCTGCACGCTACACGCTACACCCTACACGCTACACCCTACACTCTACACCCTACACCCTACACACTACACGCTACTCGCTACACTCTACACCCTACACGCTACACTCTACACTCTACTCCCTACTCTCTACACGCTACACTCTATACCCTACACTCTACACGCTACGCGCTACACGCTACACACTACACACTACACGCTACACTTTACACTCTACACGCTACACACTACACGATACACGCTACACTCTACACCCTACACCCTACTCTACATGCTACACGCTACACGGTACATGATACACGCTACACCCTACTCGCTACACGCTACACCCTACACGCTACACGCTACACTCCACACCCTACACGCTACACCCTACACCCTTCTCCCTACACTCTACACGCTACACGCTACACCCTACACCCTACACTGTACACCCTACACCCTACACGCTACACTCTACACTCTGCTCCCTACCCTCTACACGCTACACTCTATACCCTACACTCTACACGCTACGCGCTACACGCTACACACTACACGCTACACCCTACACGCTACACTTTACACTCTACACGCTACACTCCACACCCTACACCCTACACCCTACTCTACATGCTACACGCTACACGCTACATGCTACACCCTACACGCTTCACCCTACACCCTACACGCTACACTCTACACCCTACACTCTACACCCTACACGCTACACGCTACACGCTACACTCTACACGCTAAACGCTACAGCTTATACCCTACACTCTACACCGTACACCCTACACGCTACACTCTACACCCTACACGCTACACCCTACACCCTACACCCTACATGCTACACCCTACACTCTACACCCTACACCCTACACGCTACACTCTACACCCTACACCCTACTCTACATGCTACACGCTACACGGTACATGATACACGCTACACCCTACACGCTACACGCTACACCCTACACGCTACACGCTACACGCTACACTCTACACCCTACACGCTACACCCTACACCCTACTCCCTACACTCTACATGCTACACGCTACACCCTACACCCTACACTGTACACCCTACACTCTGCACGCTACACTCTACACTCTGCTCCCTACTCTCTACACGCTACACTCTATACCCTACACTCTACACGCTACGCGCTACACGCTACACACTACACACTACACGCTACACCCTACACGCTACACTTTACACTCTACACGCTACACTCCACACTCTACACACTACACTCTACACCCTACACCCTACACCCTACTCTACATGCTACACGCTACACGCTACATGCTACACCCTACACGCTTCACCCTACACCCTACACGCTACAAGCTACACGCTACACTCTACACCCTACACTCTACACCCTACACGCTACACGCTACACGCTACACTCTACACGCTAAACGCTACAGCTTATACCCTACACTCTACACCGTACACCCTACACGCTACACTCTACACCCTGCACGCTACACCCTACACCCTACACCCTACATGCTACACCCTACACTCTACACCCTACACCCTACATGCTACACTCTACACCCTACACCCTACTCTACATGCTACACGCTACACGGTACATGATACACGCTACACCCTACACGCTACACGCTACACCCTACACGCTACACGCTACACGCTACAATCTACACCCTACACGCTACACCCTACACCCTACTCCCTACACTCTACACGCTACACGCTACACCCTACACCCTACACTGTACACCCTACACCCTGCACGCTACACTCTACACTCTGCTCCCTACTCTCTACACGCTACACTCTATACCCTACACTCTACACGCTACGCGCTACACGCTACACACTACACGCTACACCCTACACGCTACACTTTACACTCTACACGCTACACTCTACACTCTACACACTACACTCTACACCCTACACCCTACACCCTACTCTACATGCTACACGCTACACGCTACATGCTACACCCTACACGCTACACCCTACACCCTACACGCTACACGCTACACGCTACACGCTACACTCTACACCCTACACTCTACACCCTACACGCTACACGCTACACGCTACACTCTACACGCTAAACGCTACAGCTTATACCCTACACTCTACACCGTACACCCTACACGCTACACTCTACACCCTACACGCTACACCCTACACCCTACACCCTACATGCTACACCCTACACTCTACACCCTACACCCTACACGCTACACCCTACGCCCTGCACGCCACACACTACACTCTACACGCTACACCCTACACACTACACTCTACACGCTACACGCTACACGCTACACGCTACACTCTACACCCTACACGCTACACTCTACACCCTACACACTACACTCTATACGCTACACGGTACACGCTACACGCTACGCCCTACACCCTACACGCTACATGTTACACTCTACACCCTACACGCTACACTCTACACCCTACACGCTACACCCTACACCCTACACGCTACACACTACACGCTACACTCTACACCCTACACGCTGCACTCTATACGCTACACGGTACACGCTACACGCTACACCCTACACCCTACATGCTACACGCTACACCCTACACTGTACACCCTACACCCTACACGCTACACTCTACACGCTACATGCTACACCCTACACTCTACACCCTACACGCTATACGCTACACTCTACACACTGCACGCTACACGCTACACGCTACACCCTACACGCTACACTCTACACCCTACACGCTACACTCTACATGCTACACGCTACACGCTACATGCTACACGCTACACCCTACACGCTACACTCTACACCCTACACCCTACCCTCTACACGCTACACTCTTCACCCTACACGCTACACCCTACACTCTACACCCTACACCCTACACGCTACTCGCTACACTCTACACCCTACCCGCTACACTCTACACGCTACACGCTACACTCTACACTCTACACGCTACACGCTACACTCTACACCCTACACGCAACACGCTACACTCTACACCCTACACGCTACACTCTGCATGCTACACGCTACACCCTACACCCTACACGCTACACTCTACACGCTACACGCTACACTCTACACCATACACGCTACACCCTACACTCTACACCCTACACCCTACACGCTATACCCGACACCCTACACCCTACATGCTTCACCCTACACGCTACACTCTACACTCTACACCCTACACGCTACATGCTACACTCTACACGCTACACTCTACACCCTACACGCTACACTCTACATCCTACACCCTACACGCTATACGCTACACTCTACACCCTACACTCTACACCCTACACCCTACACACGCTACACGCTACACCCTACACTCTACACACTACATGCTACACTCTACACCCTACACGATACATGCTACACCCTACACGCTACAGCCTACACGCTACACGCTACACTCTACACCCTACAAGCTACACGCTACACGCTACACCCTACACTCTACACCCTACACCGTACACGCTACACGCTACACTCTACACGCTACACCCTTCACTCTACACCCTACACCCTACATGCTACACTCTACACCCTACACGGTACACCCTACAATCTACATGCTACATGCTACACTCTACACTCTACACCCTACACCCTACACGCTACATGCTACACTCTACACCCTACACGCTACACTCTACACCCTACACGCTACATGCTACACTCTACACCATACACCCTACACGCTACATGCTACACGCTACACTCTACACCCTACACGCTACACGCTAGGGTGTAGAGTGTAATATGTAGCGTGTAGTTTGTAGCGTTTAGCTTGTAGGGTGTAGCGTGTAGCGTGTAGGGTGTAGAGTGTAGCGTGTAGCGTGTAGCATGTAGGCTGTAGGGTGTAGAGTGTAGAGTGTAGCGTGTAGGGTGTAGAGTGTAGGGTGTAGGATGTAGAGTGTAGGGTTTAGAGTGTAATTTGTAGCGTGTAGGGTGTAGCGTGTAGCATGTAGGGTGTAGGGTGTGGAGTGTAGGGTGTAGCGTGTAGGGTGTAGAGTGTAGCGTGTAGCGTGTAGGGTGTAGAGTGTAGGGTGTAGCGTGTAGGGTGTAGAGTGTAGCGTGTAGGGTGTAGCGTGTAGCGTGCAGGGTGTAGAGTGTAGCGTATAGCGTGTAGGGTGTAGAGTGTAGGGTGTAGCGTGTAGGGTGTAGAGTGTAGGGTGTAGCGTGTAGGGTGTAGAGTGTAGCGTGTAGCGTGTAGGGTGTAGGGTGTAGGGTGTAGCGTGTAGGGTGTAGAGTGTAGCGTGTAGCGTGTAGGGTGTAGGGTGTAGGGTGTAGCATGTAGTGTGTAGCGTGTAGTGTGTAGGGTGTAGCGTGTAGCATGTAGCGTGTAGCGTGTAGCATGTAGAGTGTAGGGTGTAGGGTGTAGCATGTAGAGTGTAGGGTGTAGGGTGTAGCGTGTAGAGTGTAGGGTATAGAGTGTAGCGTCTAGGGTGTAGAGTGTAGCGTGTAGCGTGTAGGGTGTAGAGTGTAGCGTGTAGGGTGTAGAATATAGCGTGTAGAGAGTAGGGTGTAGCATGTAGCGTGTAGGGTGTAGGGTGTAGAGTGTAGGGTGTAGCGTGTAGGGTGTAGCGTGTAGCGTGTAGGGTGTAGGGTGTAGAGTGTAGGGTGTAGCGTGTAGGGTGTAGCGTGTATCGTGTAGCGTGTAGAGTGTAGCGTCTAGCGTATAGGGTGTAGCGTGTAGCGTGTAGATTGTAGCGTGTAGG